>NW_020126843.1:0-165018 GCF_002994745.2 Rosa chinensis | reverse complement strand
GGACTAATATCGCTTAATAAAAAAAAATTAAAAAAAATCCTCTTAACGCCTTCTTTTCTATGTGACTAAATGATAGTTCATCATGAATGATGATTTGACAAGCAACTTGTGTACAAGCTTGTTGTGTCCAACCCCTCATAGATACATTACTTGGTAGTGTCCCATCATTAGTGAAAACTCGTTTCCCATCATTAAGGTTACTTGTGCACGTGCTGCTTACCTCTTAAACCCATATACAATGAATAAGAACACAACTTCTTCTTTCTTCAGGAAAGCGCCTCACGCGCCTAGGAAAAAAGAAAAAAACCCAACGGTGTGTGTTTCTCTCCCGGCCGAACATGGTCGGCGCCCACCGGCTGCCGCTGTGTTCGGCTCGAGAGGATTGATGATTCGGAGTTGTTGTGGGCCTTCAGGGCATCGGTGTGGTCCAGGGAGGGTGGATTTTTCTCCGATTTCGGCGGTACGGATTGTTCTCGATCAGGATCCGGGGCAGACGCAGTGGTGGAGCAGCGACGGTCTTCGCTTTCCGGTGGTGGTTTCTGGCGTCATCGATCCTGCTGGGTTGTGGCTGGCGATTCAGATCGGAGCGAGGCAGTGGAGATCTCGAATGGGATCTGTCTTCGCTTTGGTCTGGGTTCATTTTGTGGCTGTCTACCTGGTGTTGGGGCTGGCTATGGCCTGACAAGGCGATGCTGTGACGGAAGGCTTCGGCGCAGTGGCTTGTTTTGGTGGCGCTGGGGTCACCGCCGCAGCGTGGTGGTGATGGGGCTCGCTGACTGCGGGATTAGTTTGCTTGCTACGCTTGCTATTGCTGGAGGTAGTGTTTAGGCCGGGCCTTTGTTCTTGGGTCTCTCTGGTGGTCTTTTGCTTTCAATTTTCTTAGTTTTTTTTGGTTTTTTGTTGTACTGTTTAAATAAGTCTCTCCTCTTGTGAGCGTGGGTTTGGTGTTTCTAGGTAGTGTCGTTGTCTTTGTTTGGTGTCTTGGTTGTTTTGGTGTTTCTGGTCGGTGCTTTCTGGTTATCAGCGTGACGGTGAATCACCCTTACACGTGGTCTGGTTGTTTTGGGATACTGTGTCTGAATGGATGGAAACAGTTCATCTTAATGCTGGTGGCGGGTTGTATCGTTATACATAGGTCTGGTTATAGGTTAAATTGGGTTGGGGTTGAGCTTTTTTAGCTCATTTTTGTCCCTCTCGTTGGATCCGATGATATGTAACATGTTTGGTTATTAATAGATGGTTTATTTTCTCAAAAAAAAGAAGAAGCAAGATTAGTTGTGCGATACTTACATTTTGGTCTAACTTTGTGTCTACCTGACCCTACCTTCCATCTACAAGACTACAGCTTCGAATTTCGGCTTCTTAAATTTCTGATTATTTCTCGAAGTGATACCACACACATATAACCTTGTTGCACTAAACTTTGCAGCTTTTTTATTTTTTCTCTTCAGCTTTCTCTTGGTCTTGATTGATTTCTTATTGACTTTTGGATGAACTTTTTAACAACTCTTACTATTTTTTCTCTTCAGCTTTCTCTTGGTCTTGATTGATTTCTTTGAAGAGAGAATGGGGGATTTTGTTGGAAAGTAGAGCAAAATTAGCTTGAGTATAGCTGTTAACATTTAACACATTCACTCTAAATCATCACATTGATTCTATGTTATTATGCATTAATAGGGCTAGAATAGTTTTCCTTTTTGTATCCTAGAATCAAGCTGAATTCTTGTATATATGTTATGCTGATCAATAGAGCAATATATCTCCTACAAATCAGTCTTTGTTGTTTTACATGGTATCAGAGCAGGACTCACGATCCTGACTCTTCTCTAGCCTTCTCTATTCACAAAAATCACAATCACCATGGCTGGTGATATAGTCCATCACCACCACCAATCCCAGCAAGTCCAATAATTCAACTTCTGATATCTCAAATCCATTCTTCACTCACCATTCAGATCATCCTGGATTGGTCTTAGTCTCCAAACCATTGAATGGAGACAACTACACAAGTTGGAAGAGGGCTATGACATTGGCTCTTAATTCTAAAAACAAGCTCGGCTTTGTGAATGGTTCAATAAAGCTCCATCATCCGAAGCTGATCCAGAAGGATATGCAACTTGGTCAAGATGCAATGACATGGTCCATTCATGGATCGTTAACACAGTCAGTTCTGAAATTGCTGACAGTATCATCTACTATCCTACAGCTCATGAGGTATGGGAAGATCTAAGTGAGCGGTTTTCACAAGGAATGCACCTCGCATATTTGAAATTCAGCGAGACATCGCTTCACTCAGGCAGGAACAACAATCAGTTTCGGCATACTACACGAAATTGAAAAGTTTATGGGATGAATTGGCAACCTATTCAGAAGTATTACAAGGAGCCCAGGCAGATCAACAAAAGCTTATGCAGTTCTTGATGGGATTAAATGAGACTTACAGTGCAACCCGGGGTCAAATCCTCTTGATGAATCCCCTTCCAAGTGTCAGACAAGCATATGCTGCCGTTGCCCAAGAAGAGAAGCAACGTTTCATTGCAACAGCGGAGTCTGGTTCAAGCGCCGCTGCCATGGCAGTTCGAAGTGGCGGCCGGCCGAACCAGATCGTAGTAGAGGCGGTCATGGTGACCGACTGAATTTTCAGACCAGTCGGGATGCAGAACGCGGCTTCACCCCGCGTTTTGGTTCAGGTCGAGGAAGGGGAAGGCCGCATTGTACCTATTGTGGTGATCCTGGACATTGGGTCCAAATATGCTTTCACTTGATTGGTTTTCCTCCAGGTCATCCCAAAGCAAAGCAAGGATCGGGAAATTTCCCCAAGAAGCACACTGCTTCACCAGTCGCGCCCTCTCCTTCTGCTCACCAGGTTAGTGCGACAGGCATCGTAGAAGAGGAGAATGGATCAGCAATTACTTTATCTGAGGCCCAATTCAAGCAGTTTTTAGCTGCTCTCCAACAAGCCCAAAAACCCAATCCAAATACTGACTCGAGTTCCAAAGCAAATGCAGTAACGCAGCCAGGTTTGTCTAGAGTTGCTTCCCGCAATTGGATTATTGATAGCGGGCGACAGATCATATTACTTCGTGCTCTAAATTATTGAATAAAAAAATAAAAAATATGCATTACCGCCTGTTTTGCTACCTAGTGGAGAAAAAATGCATATTGAAGCCACAGGTTCTTTGCCTCTGAGTACCGCATATTATCTACATGATGTACTATTTGTGCCAAAGTTTAAAGTTGATTTAATGTCGGTTAGCCGTTTGACAAGAGGTCTGAATTGTTCAGTGACATTCTATCCTTATTGGTGTGTTTTGCAGGATCTGGCTACGAAGAGGACGATTGGTTTGGGTAAAGAACGTGATGGGCTATACTATTTGGTGGCACTAGTGACGGAGCAAACCAAACCTTCCATTACCAGACCTTCTAGATCATCTTGCAACCTTGCCATTTCCTCTACCAATCTTTGTCATAATCGCTTGGGTCATGTTTCTTCTCCATGTTTAAGTCACATAGCAAAGCATTTTCTGCATTTTTCCATTCAGCCAATTAATAATTGCCATGTATGTCCCTTGGCTAAACAGAGTCGTTTACCATTCAGTTCTAGTTCTATTTCTTCTACAAGACCTTTTGAAATGATTCATTGTGATATTTGGGGTCGTTATCGACATCCTTCTCTTTCTGGTGCCTTTTATTTTCTTACTATTGTGGATGATTTCACCCGATTTACTTGGGTTTTCTTAATGAGGCACAAAGATGAAACACAACCACTTTTGAAGCGTTTTTTTGCTCACATTCTCACTCAATTTGACTCTCGCATTAAAACTTTCCGAAGTGACAATGGTAGTGAATTTATTTCACTTCGCTCTTTCTTTCATGATAATGGCGTTGTCTTCCAACATTCTTGTGTTTACACGCCTCAACAAAATGGGGTTGTGGAGCGCAAGCATCGCCATATTATCCAAGTGGCTCGTGCCTTCAAATTTCAGGCTCATCTTCCTCCACAATTTTGGGGGGAGTGTGTTCTCACAGCCGTCCATATAATCAATCGGTTGCCCTCACCCATCCTTTCTTCCAAAACTCCTTTTGAGCTTCTTTACTCAAAACCACCTTCTTTTTCTCACCTTCGGGTTTTTGGTTGCTTAGCTTATGCCACTAATGTGCACCCCACTCATAAATTTGACACCCGAGCAATTCCTTCCATTTTCGTTGGTTACCCGGTGGGACAAAAAGCCTTCAAACTCTTTAACTTATCGACTAAGAAAATTTTTACTAGTCGAGATGTTATATTTCATGAAGATGTGTTTCCTTATGCCTCCAATCAGCCCACTCTTCCTTCTGCCCCGTTGGCCCATGACCCAGGCCCACTTCCACTTCTCCCTGATTCCTTTTTTGACTCTAGTTCTGACTCCCAGGTCAACCTCCCTACGCCTCCTCCTTCTTCTTCTCCACCTGCCCATCCTTCCATAGACGCCGATCTTGGCGCTTCCTCTATACCACCTCCGCCTCCACCTCCGCCTCTTCCCGTCCGGCCCACAGCAACCCTTCGTCAGTATTCCCGCCGACCCAGGCCGCCTGTCCCACCGCCCCTCGTCCCTCCTCCATCGTCCTTCTCCTCTCCTGTCCCTTCCCCTCTGTCCCCGGTGCCGGGATGGTCCCCTCTTCACCATCTTCTCCATTTCCTCCTTCCTCGCCTCCACCCGACACCATTCCAGACCCGCCTCCTCCCGGTCCACCGCCGCTCCGTCGCTCCACCCGCTCCACTGCGCCGCCGACTCAGTTTGCCGATATCGACTTCTCCAAGCCTCAATCCAATGCTTACACTTACCAATCGCCCTCCTTCCCGCCAGGTCCTCCCAAAGGTACGCGGTATCCGTTGGCAAATTATGTCTCTTAGCATCACTACACTCCTGCCTACTCCTCTTTTGTTGCTCAGCTTAGTGCAGTCACTGAACCGACCTCTTATTTTAAGGCAGCTACTGTTCCCGAATGGAGGGATGCCATGAGCTCCGAGTTAGAGGCCTTGCAGGCCAATGGTACGTGGACTCTTACCACGCTGCCTCCTGGGAAGATCCCAATTGGTTGTAGATGGATTTACAAGGTCAAGCTCAAGTCTGATGGTTCGGTTGAACGATACAAGGCCAGGTTGGTGGCCAAAGGCTTCATGCAATTGGCAGGTATTGACTATCAGGAGACCTTCTCTCCTACTGCTAAAATTGTTACAGTCTGTTGTCTCCTTGCCTTAGCTGCGTCTCGTGGTTGGTCTCTTTCTCAACTCGATGTCAACAATGCCTTTCTCCATGGCAACCTGGATGAAGAAATTTATATGTCTCCACCGCCTGGCCTCCGGAGACAGGGGGAGGAGCATTTGGTTTGTCGGTTGCATAAATCCTTGTACGGTCTAAAACAGGCTTCAAGGCAGTGGTTTTCTAGATTTTCAGAAGTTATTCGGTCGGCTGGTTTTGTGCAATCTAGAGCAGACTATTCTCTTTTTACCAGGAGGCAAGGCAAGTCTTTTACAGTCTTGTTGATATATGTTGATGACATATTAATTACTGGCAATGATCCTGTGAGTATAGCTGATGTCAAGAAATATTTGCATAAAACATTCCGTTTGAAAGATCTTGGCAGTTTAAAGTATTTTCTTGGCATTGAGGTTTCAGCATCTAAGAAAGGAATATTTATTTGTCAGCGCAAGTATGCGTTAGAAATTATAAAAGATGCAGGATTATTGGGTGCTGCCCCTGTTGACACACCCATGGAACGTGGATTAAAGCTGTCAGATAAGACTGAGTTACTCAAAGATCCAGAGAAGTATAGGCGTTTGGTTGGAAGATTGATTTATCTCACAGTGTCAAGGCCAGATATTACATATCCTGTTCATATATTAAGCAGGTTTATGCATCAACCTCGAAAAGCTCATTGGGAGACAGCTTTGCGAGTAGTACGCTACCTCAAGTCAGCTCCTGGTCAAGGCTTGTTCTTTTCCTCAAATAGTGATCTTCGGCTACGAGCTTTTTGTGACTCAGATTGGGCAGGATGTCCACTTACAAGAAGGTCTACTATAGGGTATTGTGTGTTGCTAGGGCCTTCTTTAATTTCATGGAGGTCGAAACGTCAAAAAACAGTCTCTCTTTCTTCAGCTGAAGCAGAGTATCGTGCTATGACAGAAGCGTGCTGTGAGTTGACTTGGTTACGTTATTTAATTCAAGACTTGGGGATTTTACACCAGGAAACGGCATTGCTCTATTGTGACAACAAGGCTGCTTTACATATAGCAGCAAATCCAGTGTTTCATGAACGTACAAGGCATATAGAAATGGATTGTCACTATATTAGGGATAAAATCCAAGATGGTTCAGTGGAGACACGGTTTGTGAGTTCTGGAAATCAACTGGCTGATGTTCTGACTAAAGCTCTTGGCAAGGAGGACTTCGAGCTTATGATTCGCAAGTTGGGTGTGCAGGATGGAGAACTTGGGGGGGAGTGTTGGAAAGTAGAGCAAAATTAGCTTGAGTATAGCTGTTAACATTTAACACATTCACTCTAAATCATCACATTGATTCTATGTTATTATGCATTAATAGGGCTAGAATAGTTTTCCTTTTTGTATCCTAGAATCAAGCTGAATTCTTGTATATATGTTATGCTGATCAATAGAGCAATATATCTCCTACAAATCAGTCTTTGTTGTTTTACAGATTTCGGTGTTGGTAGCAAATTAGAGAATGAGAGATCAAGAACTGAAGTTTGGGGCTAAAGGATTTTAAGATTCTCTGCGGACAAGTCTAATAGTATGTAACTATGTATAGACTTGTATATAAAGAAGTTTCCGTTCAATCGGACACAAATAATGTGAAACCTTAGAGAAGCTTGTACGTATATCAAACTGTATATACTTCGTAGTGTGTGACAAATCCGAGGGTAGTCACCAACCGCCCTAGTTACTCAAAGTGCTAAATCAAGTTGTTCTGGAAATGTGTGGTTTGGTCATTTAGTGCAACGGGCTTGTTATTACTTAATGCAGCATGAAAAGTTTCTGTAAAGGTCTGGTTTTGAATTTTGGATGGTTTCACCTTCTACATAAATCACAGGTTTGAATTTGATACCATCCTTTCTGCTTAAATTTGCTACTTGTTCATCATTTCACTTGCGAAATGACAAATTGGTAGGAAATCGAGCACGCTGCAGGGCTTTTCTTGTTTTAGTCAAATCTGTTAAAACCTGTGGATTACTTGAGCAGTTTCACTATTAGAAGATATACTATATCACAGAAATCTGTATACTAGTTGATATACATGCTTCATGATCATGATAACAGAGGCTTATGGCTAACATCATTTCCTACGCAGAGATTTAGAGGCCAATGAAATATTCATCCTGATAATGTCATAATAAGCAAAACAGTCTATATACAAGAGAAGTTGTTTTCACCAAAAACGAGAAAAAGAGGGGAAAAAAAAAGTTTTAAGTTTGGAAAGGGTTTGAAGGAAACCAAGGAAATGTGATTCTGGTCAACCAAAGCGAGTGAAATTGAGGGTCTCTGAATGTCAGTACATGCAACTCTATCAGCAGAAGATTAACAGCGTCAGGGAACCGGACAAATATCCTGCAAACTGCACAAGAGAGAAGAATCTCCAACTTAACTCTAAATTCGTATATCAAGATTACTCTCTTTTATGGGCAGCAGCCTTTACCTTCTTCCCAAGCATTCTATGATGTCAGTAGTAAGAGTTGACCTTTTCTTATTCTCAAAAGCGAGGGATGCAGCCTTCCTCATTAAAGTGGAGCCAGCAATGCAACCCAACATTGTGGGGTTTCGGGAACTGCAAATACACAAATTGGCACAAGTAGTTGTCAAACATGGGGTAAAACTACAAGGAACCAAAAGTTTAACATGTTTAGACCGTGTAACCTGATACTCAGATTCTCATCTGTGACAATTTGACGGGCCCATGAAAGAAATATAGCAACGCTGGAGCAACAAAAACATGTTAGATTCAAATATAAAGTATCAGTCAATGCAACAGAATATAGAATTCAGTAAGTTCTCAAGATCTGAGTTTTAAAGACTAATCATCAATTGGTGACAATCACTTCAGCACACATGTACATGAATTTTAAAAAGGTAACCGGGACTAGGAGACATAGTGAATTTTGCAGTATTCCATCTCTCTGTCACCCATACGTACACATGCGCATGGATGTTTGGGTAATGCATTCTTGGAGAGAAACAATTGAAGGATTGTAGATAGAACTTCAGTTACCAGTTAACACATACAAAAAGAAGCCATTCACAAAAAAAAAAAGTCTGAAACTCGGAAACAAAAACTTGCCTTCCAGAAAGTATATCTCCCTGTCCACCACATCTTCGAGGAGAACCATATATGCTCACTGATTCAACTGAATAAAGAATAAAATCTTAGAACTAAGCATTTCAGGCTTCCTTATTTGAGAACACAATAGGGATTTCCAAGATCAAGAGGAGGCAAAAAGCCTTGAATTTAGTTAACAGTGTGTCAAAAACAGAAACCAAGTGACTTCCAGAACTTGTAGATCAGATAATTGAAACCTTTTTGTGTGAAAACTACAAGTATAATATGGCTCTCAGGATCTTTGACAGGTCATCTTTGCTTCGTTTCACTTGATTGACACAAATTGACAGTGTCTTGAATTGGGAGAAATCATATTATAAATGAAAAGGTTTAGATCATGCATTTGGTTTAAAAGCTGAACATTAGTCCCCCAAGATTAGAATGCAATAACTCATGGTCCAAAGAGTTGACAAGGTGTGACACAGGAAATGACTCCCACTAGCATAAATTTGTAAGATGCTTACCTACATTTTCAAAGGAGATGTGGTCACATATGCAAAAATATGTTTCAGGAACAGTAATGTTATTAAAGCAAAAGGCTTCACGAAGTACCTAAACAGCACAAAACATATAGGCATATTTGTTACGCACCTGTCTCACCATCACTAATGAGGTCAGCTTTTCCTTTCCTAAGTATAGTGACACCACCAATCCTGACAGATACAGGTTCAACAGTTAAATAAGTACCATAAGATTATTATTATTATTATGAAATAAAAGCATACAAATGCAACAAACAAACTACATCTATTTTGGAGTATAGGACAAAATACATCATAAAGCATTAGCCTTAAGTGTGAAGTGTATTTCACAAAATCATTAAGAAGGATTGCTCATGCATGGTATTCAACAAAGCTTCATCCAATTCTCAATCTGAACAATCACCAAGATGGTTGACGACCCTAAAAATGCCAGTCCAACAGTACTGTATGTAAGAATGCTAATACACATACATATTGCATAAGTGCATGTATGAGAATTTAAAACTGTTTTTGAAACTTAGTGGAGGTGCTAGAGAATTATAAAACACCATTAGTGCCTTATCAACCAAATATATTCCAATAATGTAACTGAATTATATAATACAATACAAACAGTTGTCAACTGCTAAAACACAATACAAAAGAATCTTGAAATAGATATTTACCTTTTTGCAAGAGATAGTAATTGCTCACGTGCATCTTCATCATTTACTTCACAACTCAAAACTTTTTGTACAAGTCGCTTGTATTCATTTACATTTGGAGTCAGGACAGCCAAGTGATATCCACTTACAAGATCAAGCCAGTTTGTAATAAGAAAGAGTCCATCCTGGCAAATTTGATGCTGACATTAACCGACAGTTTCATAGCAAGAACATGTGTGGTGAAACTAAGAAAAGAAAACACAATCATTTATTGCAGGATCTCAAGTATGATAAAGGCACCTGTGATTACATACCCCATCTATGACAATTGGAACATTGGACTGTCTTGCATGCTTTATGATTTTGCTAACACAATCCTGGATTACAATGACATAGTTAGAAATGAATATGGTGTACATTATGTGCATGATTAAACACTAAAGTAGCCTACAACAGCTCCTCAAGTAATTAAATCAACAGAAGATAACCAGAAGAAATGGGTCCCTTCCAAGGCCCGGACCAATTACAAGACAATCAAATCTTTCCATCCACTTATCAACTTCACCAAGAACGTTTTCTAAGATAAAGCTCTTGTCCTCATCCCTGAAAATCGGCTTACAAAAATTAGCAGCTCACTAGATGATAAGGACTTATATTTTGATTGTTACAGGCATATGAATTTGTATTGAAAACTAAATCACCTAACACTGTATGACTCTTCTAAAATTGGGTGTACGATCAACTCAGGACTGTAGCTTTTTATAACCGAAGCAGCATCTCTTGTACAGAAAACATGGGACAGATCCGCACCCTGAGATGAAAAGGATATGCTTTCGTTTATCAAACTTACCAAGTGAAGAAAATACTTATTGTTCCTTTCAAAAAAAAAAAAAAAAAAATATATATATATATATACTTATTGTTTACCATTTCAGTCTATTAGCAACATTTTTGATTGAATCTGGCTAATATTTAGAAATGAAAAATAACAGCATGGCACTTACAATTTTTAATGCTGAGATAGCAGCAAAATATGGAGCACCAGTGTACTCACGGCACCCACCAATAACAGCTATATTTCCTGACCAGAACAGAGAGGAAATATTAGCAGATTTGCTCCTTTCTTCAGTACAAACCCATAAGAGAGATTTGCTCCTTTCTTCAGTACAAACACATAAGAGACATCATTAGCAGATTGAGAGAGCTTACCAGCCTGACCCTTGTGCCTATTTGGATCAAGGGTCGGTGTGATTGCTCTCAGAACATTCTCAGCATCAGCCTCCAAAGAAAAAGAAGCTGCTCCACTACTGAATCTAACTCCTTGCATTGGTTTCTGATTAGTGTTAATGTTATGATCACTGTAACCTCCAACTCCAAGACACCTTATCACCAACTGTTGCCTTCTCAACACAGCTGAAGAAGCCAGCATACCAATACAAATACAAATACGCTGGGAGGTGAGCCTCCCACTCGACTAATGGCTAATCGGTGGATCGGTGGTGTTGTGCGGGCGCTAGGCCAGCCTAGGCGGGTGCTTAAGCGTCTAGGCGGCTGGGCGGAATATCAAGCCGGTGAATATAGGTGGGTTTGGGCGTTTTTGTCAGAGGTTCTACAAGACGTTTCTTCTCCTCTTCCACTTCGAAGCAAATGAACTTGAGAAAAAGAGGACAGAGAAAAAGAGGAACTGAACTTGAGTCCGTTGATAAAAGAAAAAGAAAGACAGACATGGGTTTTTTTATCTTCTGATACACCTTTTTGAGTTTGTAACCAACTGTTCTACGGTGACTTACCAAAATCACCCACCAATCAACTACATAGGATTAAATGAAATAGAAATTCTAGTAAAGAGAAACTCTTTTAAGTCTTTATATATATATATATATATATATATGATATAAAAATAAAAATAAAATTAACAAATAAGAACCGCCTAGAGATAAGAACTCACAGAGATATCGTTAACTTGTCTGCTACTTTGTCTTTGAGTTCATCTCTTGGGAGGCTAACTTCGTGGCTGATGCGATGGCGAATCAAGGTCACCATTTGAAGACTCCTGCTACTTGGAAAGGAAAGCTCCCCCTTTCAGCCCTTTATGCTTTCAACTTTGATTTTTTAGTTTTAGTTGTCCTAGGAGCTTCCGGTTGTAATTTTTTGTTTTACTCCTCAAAAAAAAAAGAATAAAAAAACAAAGGGAACCCACGGAGATTGTCCCGCATTTGGCATTGCTGGCTGCAGGGGCGGGTTATATTTAGAAAAGTGAAAGTGCGGGGGACGTTAAAATGCCTCATTTATTGCAGGGTCGCGTGCGAGGGTCCCCATACCCCATTAAGGTATTCATATTTTTCATTCTGAGAGAGTTAGTGCCGGTTTGTACATAGACGCCACCAAGCTGGTCTACATCATTGTCTTCTACATCCTATGTCATGCTAATACAAACAATGCATCAACTATTGGAGTTTTCCTAATCATGTCAGGAATCTTTTCTGATGGTGAGTTTTTCAAGTTTGACTAGGAAACTCCAAAATGTGGAAGAACAACAAAAAAACCAAACTTTAATTTTCGAGATTTCTCTAGCCAAAATGTTTCCTGGTCGAGTTAGGAACATTTCCAATCTTTAATAATTTGACTTGAAATTAATATTTATAGACCAATATTAACTAAAATATATCAAAATTTCAATCGAGACGGCAAAATTTTCAGATATTGAAAATACAACTCTTTTGATCAAAACTGAAATTTTAAACCTTACGTGCAAGAAAGGGGTTAATTGGCTAAACCATTTAACCGTTTGAATTTTATGATAACCTACCTATTAGTTTCTCGCCAACAAAAAACATAATACATAAATGCCATGTTTTGCCATGCCTTCAATCCATCTCATGCAGTGCCATCCATTAAGTATTGCCTGCAACTGGGATTCAGTAATCATACATATGTTAGCAATTCTACTTCAATGCACCAGATTCGAATTCCCCTCACTCACACTGCTCTATTAAGGAAAATTCATACAAAACTGTCCGAAAAGCATTGGAGACTAGTACAAATGAGTCTCACAATCATCATCAGGGACTGTACAGCTGCCGCCTAGTTATTTGTCCATTTTCCTCGCTGGCCCATCTACATCAATTGAACATTTCTTAGTATAATATGATTGCAAAAAATTTGTCTATCTAAATAGCTCGTTAAAAGAACATCACTACAACAGCTGGCAAACACTAGGATGAGCAAATGAACTTCCACTCAGAGGTTTAAATTTCATGGTAGTGTGGGTAAATGAACTAGGATGGAGACCTGGTTCAGCCACAATTACGGAAGGAGTATGGCTGAAAGTTGAAACTATGTGATTATGTTATAAACCAAAAGTTTTCAAATGAAAGACTTGAAATACAGAATAGTTAGGAAATAGGAAGGAAAGACATTAGTTTCAAGTTTTGAACATGTGATCAGCATCAACAGTGGTACATTAGACTATTCATAGGTGTATATCAATACCGGAAGAAACAACATGTGAGTCTACAAAATGTACACCAAATGGGAATCATGACAGTCATCTATATCATAGACTCAGAATTTCATAGATGCCATCATCTACAAGCAGCAAACAAGTTTGCAGAGTAGTAGGTGACGATAAGAACTATCAAAACCTGTACATGGCACTAAAGCTTCAAAGAAGTGAAGTTCACCCTCCCATTATTATAGGCTTAAGATATCATTACCAAATGTCATTTAAAACTTGGATATCACAAGAACTCCAATTCAATGCATGAGATTCAAATTCCCCCGACCCACAACCCCCTATTACAGAAGAAAACTATATCTATAAAGCTTTTGAAACCACTAGAAATAAGTTGATCTCATCATCGTCATCAAGGGCCATATGTACACCTTGTCAACTCTTTGGACCATGAGTTATTGCATTCTAATCTTGGGGGACTAATGTTCAGCTTTTAAACCAAATGCATGATCTAAACCAAGCATCAATGACCAAGCACCACTCCTTCCACTAAAAACCCACAAATACCAAATCCTCAGAATTCAATCCACCCAGAAATTGATCAAAATTGCACAAAGTAATCAACTTTGAAGAAGTTACAGATACGTACCTAGTAGAAATGCTCGACCTCTAACTGCAAAATATTGAAATGGGTTCGACAAAGTCCGTGGCTTTTTGCGTTGTGGAAGATGATATAGCCAACACCTGTAGTGGGTCCCCAGTTAAATTGCAAAACGGTGCCGTTTGGCTCAGTCTTTCCTTATTTTATAGACCTGGGAACTTTCGTTTGGGAAGGAAGGAGAGGAGGAATGTGAATGCGATGAGATCGGCGGTGGTGGTGCTCGGAGCATTGGCATTTGGGTACCTAACTCTGCAGCTCGGATTCAAGCCATATCTTGAAAGAGCCCAAATTGCTGCTGACCAATCTGAGCTCTCTTCTTCCTCAGAGCAACTACAACAAGAACAAGAACAACCCAACTCGAGCTCAACCCGCCATTTCTAAGTAAGTAAGACTCAGTATCTAGATAGCTATAACCCACTGATTTTACTTTTTGTGTTTTGTTTTTCTTACTGTTGCTGGTTAAAGATTGAGGCTTTGTGGATATTGGTTTCTTGCTGACCAAGAGAGGCATTGAATTGAACTTGATTTCTGGGATTTAGTACTCTTTATGATGGATTTGGATTTATAGAAGATGAAAATATTAGCTATGGGACGTGGTCTTAGTGGGTTTAGTCATTTAGTGCTATGCATTTGGAGGGTTGGCTGCATATTGGGAGTATTTGGTTCTATATATGACTAGAAACTTTTGGTTCTGATGTTATTGATGGTTTTATAGTTCCGAATGATTCCTCCGAAAACTTGTGTATCCGATGAGTATCAAGTAATTTCAGGTTGATGAAGTAAAGCGGGCTTTTGCACCATTATGAGTCTGTGGCCAAATTCATAGTTAAAAATTAGCAATGCATTGCATTTGAAATCCAAGTTAATTGAAGAAAAATAATGCGCATTTCATTTGGGTATGTGGCTTTCATGATTCCCTTACACCTCTGCCTTCTTTCCATCCCCAAACCTTGTGCCTAACATTAAAACAAGTCACAAAATGTTAAAAAATTACTGAAAACTGCCCATTGTGGCTTTTATTTAGGACTTAAAACTTTTACTTGATGAGATATTAAAGGTAATCAGTTTTGAATTTCTTTATATACAAATAATACAATACATTTCTGAATTCTGTAATATCTGGACGACATAATGGTCTTCTCTATTCATCAATTGTTGTGAGTCTCATAAGTTATCAATTGTCTTAATTGTTTTAACAAGCCAGAAGGATTAGTCCCCAGAACAAGCATATATTTCCATGATTTTTATTTCTTGGCAACAGTTTCTCATCTCATATAAATGGATAGCGCTGATAAATGTATGGTAAACTTTTGTTGCAGGCCCTTTTGGCCGCGGCCAGATGCAGAGGCCTTTTGAGGAGGCAACATTCTCTCTCAAGGTTGGGGAGATAAGTGAAATTGTGGATACAGACAGTGGAGTTCATATCATCCTGAGGACCGGTTGATCAGTTGGAAGTGAAACTTGTTGATTTTTGAGCATCCAAGTTTATCAGTAATATATGGATTGTTGCTTTCTTTTGTTATTGCCAATGACTAGCCATTCATAGTGTATGAAGCAAAATTGGCTAACTAGATGGATTTGAACACTTCTTTTGATAACATTTATTATGGGAATTTTATGGTTGTGATTTGGAACTTTGGATTTCCTATGAAGTTTTATTCTGTGTATTTCACAATTCTGATGTTATGGCTAATAATAACTTTGATCTGAAGTATCATGTGGACTGCTTCTGATGTCTTATATCAGTAATCATCTTTACTGGTGATTTTGAAGTATTAATTGCAATTATGTTTTTCTGCTTTTTATTTATTTATTTTACCAAAAGTACTATTTAAATAGTTTGGACAATCCCTATTTTGGTGAAGCCTAAATAGTATTTTTTGGTAAAGTAAATAAAAAGCAGAAAAACATAAATGCAATTTTTTTTTTTTTTCGAAAGAAATAGGTGACAATTGAAGGAACTTCACCGATCAAACATGCATTGCACATGTAGGAGACTAGTTTAATTATCAATACAATTGTGATAATATTCTTTTTCAAAGATATTTATAGTAATTAATTAAATCCCCGGCCACATTTTCAACTTTTGTTTTTTCCTGTCATTTAGGCATCTGAGATCAATATACGACAGAACAAGACCAATCAGGCTTTGTTTTTTTTCCTTTGGCTGAAACTAATGAAGCTTTGTTAAGGATAAAGCTAACAGTCTACCAACGACTACCACAAATGACAGAATGAGACCAATAGAGCTTCAGTATATTCATTTAGCCATGACATTAAAAGAAACAACAATCAGTGTCGAGAAAAATGAATAAATTTATATGAGTTAGAAGACACTGAATGATCATCGTACTTTATGTGATCGGAGATTTCTAGATGCATACATAATGACGAGCCAGACTGGGCAAAGAGCACTGATGAATTGGATTGCCTATTCTACAGATAGGGGTACTCGGGAAACCAGCTTGACCAGGCATATAAATGGTGTACAAATGCGAGACCTAAAACTCTACCGCAAAGGCCACCTACAAGTCACTCAAAATTGGCCATCCTTTTTTAATAATCTCAGTGATCTTTACATCAATCTTCTTCTGAATATTTGGAGGGCAAAGCTCTGCAGCATAGCTATTCAGTTTCGCTGCCAAATGTGACCTCTCAAGTTCCTCTTCAGGCAAGTTTCCCATTAGTTGAAGAAGGACTGGCCTGCGCTTCAGCTCAAACTTCTGCATTTTAAAAGTGAATCTGTAATTCAAAAATTTTGGGATTACCAAGTAGAAAAGGTAGATCTGACTTGTAGTTTAAAAAAAAAAAAAAAGAACAAGCAAGCAACCCAATTTCCAAGTATAGCAAAGAATCCATTTCCAGATACTACACTCATCCACAAGACTGAAATAGCCTCACAATTTAACCCTGCAAAATGTAGTTGTCAGTATAGGATAAGCAGGGATCGTTCAGTCCGGGGATTGTAGGGTACACCTACACAAAAAGATCAATTAACAAATAAAATAATAAAATGGGGGGTTTTTGAATTTTGGTTCCTAATCTACTTAAAATAAAAACAAAACAAATAAAACTATATACAATGATCGACTTCCCTAACCTAGACCAATACCACTCAGAAATTACTAAGTGTAAAAACAGAAAATTCATTTCAACATGCTACAAAAATGTGCCCATCTTAAATGCCTAGATAAGAGCTCAAATGAAAAGCCTCAGCGGATCAATCCATTTATCTGATTCGTTCTAATGTAGGATTGGATCGGAAAAGTCCTTACCAAGCCTAATACTACTAATTTTTGAAAACACTCAGCGTAATTCTCTTAACTAGTAGTATTATCTAACCCTCGAATCAACTCACACGTGCAAATTAACCATTAGACATAGAATTTAACACGTAATTTCCAGAATCATTTAACCATTGAACATAGTTTTTACCACTTTTTAGAACTAATTGCTACTTGTTTAACTCAGCGCCTTAACAAATAACAATTACTCTTGGCAAATTAAGAAAACACACAAGAACTCTCACCGTTATTCTAGCATGCAAACTTATGAACTTAACTCTGAAAATTACCTAAACACATAAAAGGGCACAAGATTGTAACATGCATCATAAAAGAATTCTCGAAATTAACTCAATAATAAACTGAAAATCTCAAAAATATTAATAAAAATATTCTGAAAATTCCATGTCTCCAATTACACAACTCGCAAATTGAAACACATAAAACCGAAATAAAAATTATAAGTAGAGTCATAGTTACACTTTGAAGCTTTCCTCAGCGGCTTAGCAACACGGTGATGAACTCGTCTCTGCTGTGGTGGTGGAGCGTCCTTGACTCAGCGCCTAAGAGCTTTGTAGATTGATTGATGGATGGTGGTCACGGTCTTGTAGGAGATGGAGATTTAAGGAGTGAATTGGGCAGAGTCTCGAAAAAGTTTTTGGCCAGGAAGGGATAGGCAATGAATTATCTTGGCTGGGAAGTGATCTTGGCTGGGAAGTGATAGGCAATGAATTATCTTAACTAGTAGTATTATCTAACCCTCGAATCAACTCACACGTGCAAATTAACCATTAGACATAGAATTTAACACGTAATTTCCAGAATCGTTTAACCATTGAACATAGTTTTTACCACTTTTTAGAACTAATTGCTACTTGTTTAACTCAGCGCCTTAACAAATAACAATTACTCTTGGCAAATTAAGAAAACACACAAGAACTCTCACCATTATTCTAGCATGCAAACTTATTAACCTAACTCTGAAAATTACCTAAACACGTAAAAGGGCACAAGATTGTAACATGCATCATAAAAGAATTCTCGAATTTAACTCAATAATAAACTGAAAATCTCAAAAATATTAATAAAAATATTCTGAAAATCTCATGTCTCCAATTACACAACTTGCAAATTGAAACACACAAAACCGAAACAAAAAATATAAGTAGAGTCATAGTTACACTTTGAAGCTTTCCTCAGCGGCTTAGCAACAAGGTGATGAACTCGTCTCTGCTATGGTGGTGGAGCGTCCTTGACTCAGCGCCTTAGAGCTTTGTAGATGGATGACCCCACACTTAGCTTTTGCTAGTCCCTTAGCAAAACAAAAATACAAAACAAAACAACGACTCAACAAAAAAACAAGTAAATGACTCTACTTCCCCTAACTGTTGTCTCAGAGACTCCAAACTCATGGCTTTCACGTTAAACACTTAATCAAAATTGCATAGATAATTCCATGGTTAATAAACCTGTGACATTCATATGACTAAGCAAGATATGGAGAACTTAAGTTATACAGTGAATGATAGCATGTTTCGAACAAGTCCAATCCAAACTCACAGGGCATACTCTCGATTTTTCTCTCAGAAATGGCTATGCTTAAAAGCTTCACTCTCAAGTATATGCAAGAGAATAAATTGTAAGGCAACAAACAGCTTGCATATTTCATCAATAAATGCATTTTGTGAAGAATTATTAAAGACCTCATGAAATGACTAAGTGCACAAATGGACCTAAACCATAAGCTCGACTGCGTACCTGACTCCACTAACCAAAGACTGCCCATCTCAAGGATCAAGTCAGCACTTAAAACAGGTTGTAATGGGGCTAAGCTAGGGTTTTCGAAATGAAGATTAAGGATACAAAAATCCTAAGGACCTAGCAGAGCATATATGGACCACCTTATGTCATCATTTTTGTAGGCCAAATATCATTGTTTTGGGCCAAAACTTCTCTCTAACCAACATGGGAATGGACAAAGGCATAATTTTCAACTTTGAGCCTTCTACAAATTTGAAAGTCCAAAACCACACTTCAACAATTTCCCAAGAATTTTCTTTCTTCTATTTTTCGTCTCTTTTGCCGCTTTTCTTTCTTTCTTTTTCATTTTCATTTTCTTTGTTTTTTTTTTCTTTCATTCATTTTTCACGGCAATCTTCTTTCTTTTTCTTAGTTTTTCCCCACCCCACACTTGTCTTTCATCGTCACCCCTACATACTATGTCATGCTCTACTAAGTCCCTAAGACAAGGGTAGAGATATCCTGTACTAAGCTCATGGTAGGGTAGTGAGGGTGATGAAACAAAGGTTTTCAACGTAGGCTCAAAGGGGTTCATTCTAAGGAGTCCCACGACGGGCACAATTGGGGACACATGCTTGTTTGGCTATGGTGGTTACCCTAATGCCTTCTATCCTGTCCAGGATCAGTGCATATTATGGCATACAAGTTTTGACAGTCACAACAGCCGAGTTCTAGTACTCTCTAGTCCATTAAAATCTATGGCACATGATCATTGGATTTTCAAAGAATGATGAGGTTTTGCAAATACAGCCACGAAATTCTAGAATTATCACTTAAGCACTAAAAAAGAAAGCATTTTAGCTCAACAGCTCACTTAGGGTCAAATGAATCAGACTTAATCCTAGCATGCTTAATGAACCAAGTTACAATCCTATCTCAAATCTTCATACAAGCATCACAATGTCGATTAACCACAGAATTCAATTAAGTCATATTTCGATTGTGAAAACCTTCAGCCATGAATTCAGAGACATGTTCATCCCAGACGTTAGGGGCATCCTAAGACTCAAAAATAAAACAAAAAAACAAAAAGACTATAAAACTAACGATTTTTTTTTTTTTTTTATAACTAAAATAAAGGTGTAAACCTACCCCACACTTAGAATCTACATTGTCCTCAATGTAGGCAAGAAATATGGTATATAGAACCTAAATATGGGGGGCTACGAAAATAAGGGAAAGGTAAAATAAACAAACAAACAAAGACACAAGTACAATTCAACCTAAGCAAGTGAAGGGATAGAAATGTCAAACTCTCGTTGATGGCTCCTTCATAGCCTCGGTTGAAATGGGTTGCCTCCCATGCAGCGCTTTAATATTTATAGTCCTTCAGCCTGGACTCTTCTCCTTGTTCACACGTGCTCGGTCAAGTGTTAGTAACATATACAAGGTTAGGAATACAAACATTATGCATTTCCTACTTTCTAAATTACTTTTACATTTACATACTGGAACATAGGACCTTGTTTGTGCAATGGGACCATAGAACAGCTACCCTCGACAAGGTCATGTTCAATCCAATATACCTTAAGCAGGTCACACAACAATTTTTTTTTTTTTTTTTTTAAGTTTGTTATAAACTTAGTTAATATCTCAATTGATTCCAAGTTGTAAGTCGAGCCCAATAGAAACCACTACTATTGGTGAGATACGATATAGGGATAGTCGCCCAGACATAAGTCTCTTTCCGTTGTTTCAGAAGGCCGGATGGCCAGATTAAGAGGTAAGTGAGAGGGAGGACTCATTTTGGTGATACTACGGAGGCTACTCCCTCATTGAGGTTTAGGCCCCTATCGGCTACTCCCACATAGTGGTTTAGGCTCATTCTATAGTATCTCTGAGATCCAATTGAACCCATCACCCAGGGTCTCAACCTAAGACACCATCCGTATGCGCCCCTTACTCAGCTGGGAAATTAACTAATGTGTTAGACCGTTCTCCAAGTGCTAATAAAGGCCGCCCTCAACCTCAAGAGACCTTAGCAAGGTACTAATGAAGGGTTTAGGCCAATATTAACAAAAGGGCCCTTGTCTACTCATACGATTTTACACACTTACAACAATTAAGTATTTAGCTAAATTCATAACCTAAGTATATTAATCTAAGTGAAACACATACAATTTACAACATACTAAAAAAAAAAACTCATTCTACAATTTACAATATACTGAAAAAAAAAAAAAAAAAAAAAAAAAAAAAATATAAGTGAAACACATTCAATTTACAATATGGTTAAAAAAAACAACATCTACAAATTGTACAACAATGATAAAAGACATGCTTAATTTTGTAACACTCATAAAACTTAAACTAAATCACAATTAAAGCTTGGCCTAACCGAAATCGCAATTTGTCACCATTCCACAAGTATAGTACAAAAATTAGCATGCATTCTATATACAACAAAATCGATGACACTTTAAGTGCAAGAGATTTTAACAATCCCCGGCAACGGCGCCAAAAATTGATTCGGCTGAAATAGCCTCACAATTTAACCCTGCAAAATGTAGTTGTCAGTATAGGATAAGCAGGGATCGTTCAGTCCGGGGATTGTAGGGTACACCTACACAAAAAGGTCAATTAACAAATAAAAGAATAAAATGGGGGTTTTGGAATTTGGTTTCTAATCTACTAAAAGTAAAAACAAAGCAAATAAAACTATATACAATGATCGACTTCCCTAACCTAGACCAATACCACTAAAAAATTACTAAGTGTAAAAACAGAAAATTCATTTCAACATGCTACAAAAATGTGCCCACCTTAAATGCCTAGATAAGAGCTCAAATGAAAAGCCTCAGCGGATCAATCCACTTATCTGATTCATTCTAATGTAGGCTTGAATCGGAAAAGTCCTTACCAAGCCTAATACTACTAATTTTCGAAAACACTCAGCGTAATTCTCTTAACTAGTAGTATTATCTAACCCTCGAATCAACTCACACGTGCAAATTAACCATTAGACATAGAATTTAACACGTAATTTCCAGAATCGTTTAACCATTGAACATAGTTTTTACCACTTTTTAGAACTAATTGCTACTTGTTTAACTCAGCGCCTTAACAAATAACAATTACTCTTGGCAAATTAAGAAAACACACAAGAACTCTCACCATTATTCTAGCATGCAAACTTATTAACCTAACTCTGAAATTACCTAAACACGTAAAAGGGCACAAGATTGTAACATGCATCATAAAAGAATTCTCGAATTTAACTCAATAATAAACTGAAAATCTCAAAAATATTAATAAAAATATTCTGAAAATCTCATGTCTCCAATTACACAACTTGCAAATTGAAACACACAAAACCGAAACAAAAAATATAAGTAGAGTCATAGTTACACTTTGAAGCTTTCCTCAGCGGCTTAGCAACAAGGTGATGAACTCGTCTCTGCTATGGTGGTGGAGCGTCCTTGACTCAGCGCCTTAGAGCTTTGTAGATTGATGGATGGATGGTGTCACGGTCTTGTAGGAGATGAAGGTTTGAGGAGTGAATTGGGCAGTCTTGGAATGGTTTTTGGCCAGGAAGTGATAGGCAATGAATTATCTTGGTCAAGAAGTGATCTTGGCTGGGAAGTGATAGGCCGGGAAGTGATGCAAATTCAGTTCTGGACGTTGCCTATTTATAGGGGAGCATTGGTTGGCTTTCCCAACTGAAACGTCTTCTTTATGGCCTTAACTCCTCTCATAATGGGGCAATTCCTTTAATTTCCAAGCTGAAACGTCTTTCTCTTATTTATTTTTCCAGCTGAAACATCTTTTTCTTATTTATTTTCCTGCTGAAACATCTTTCTCTTTTATTCCCCAACTGAAAACGTCTTTCTCTTATTTATTTTCCAGCTGAAACATCTTTTTTCTTTTATTCCTCAACTGAAAACATCTTTTCTCCTTTATTTCCCTTCTTCATTGCTTGGTCAAATATCTTAATGCTTTATTTTATGACTCCATCATTGCTGTTTCCAAGAGTTCAACCAGGCAACGTTTCCTACAACAAGCAGGAGAATATCAGAATTTTCTAGAGAAAATAAAGGGAAATTAAAATGTAAAGACCGCAAAAATAGTTGACAGTTAGGAATCCTGATCCAGCTAGGATTTTTCATGAATTTTACTTTTTCTGCCTATTTCACTCCAAACACTCAACAAGACTTTCAAAATGACTTAATGACTCAAAACACTAAACTTAAGGGAGAAACAAGGCTAAAATGGGGCACATATTCAATAATATTGTCACACTTTTTGCTCCTATCAACTATTAGTTTCCAACACAAAACATACAAGACCATATAATTTGGCACATCCGTTTCTCTTGGTGAGGATGCATTAACCCTTAAGCTGAAATAGCAGCTTGAAAAAGGGAGGGGAGGTTGAAAATTTAAGTACACTTTTGGGACCTACCACGGTATTATCTCTTCTTCTTTCTTCTATTCAGATTCCCAAAGAGCTCCACATCAAAGGCAGGCCCTAAAATACCAGGAATAAAAGAAACCAACCCGCCCCCCCCCCCCCCCCCCCCCCCCCCCTGATGCTATAAGAAATGTTTAGAATAAATGATCTGACTGAAAATTCCCTCCTTAAGACTATAGTTTGGGCAGAAAGGTATAGGATCTTGAGTTGTACCTGATGTTCAGGCTCAGCAGGATAAAATGTTCCAAGTGGCTGGATTTGAGTAGTGACAATGCTGCTCTTTGACTTAGTTTGCTCTCTCCCTCTGTTTACAGAAGCCAATCTAGACTCTCCAGTTCCATTCGTAAAAACGATAGATCTGTTTACATAACTACTGGCGATAAGTTGATGTTATGGACGGATGAATATGTTATGTGTTGTCAGTCAAGCTTTTACCTGTATTGGTTACCCACATCAGGACCTTGCCCAAAGACTTGTCTATAATCATGACTAGACCAGAAAACCTCCAAAAGTTGCCTGAAGCTGATTAGCCTTTCATCATATACCACCTGCAAATCATTTACAAAACATACACAACTATATCAGTCACTGAAACTTTCAAACATACAGGTAGCAATTGTATAAAAAGCCAGATATCTACAAATAAATCATATGAAATGAAAGGAAGTGAAAAGTTATACTACAAAATTAATGTGTAGCCCAACAACACTTTGATGCCATATTAAAAAAGATGCAAAAAATAGGGAGGTCATATTTTGCACAAGATCGAATAAATGATCCTATTTGGTCAAATTCTTAGAACCATCCAGATAAAACTCCCCATTTTAAAGAGACACCATATTGAGGTATGAATGCTATCCAATTCCAGCTTAAATTCACAGGTGAATGTAGAAAAGGGGAAAACAAAATCAATCAATCAAAAAAAGAAGGGAGACCACCTGCACAGACTCGGCATGATCACCCAAACTTCTGTACTCAGGATTGGCTTTGGATCCTCCAGCATAACCAACAGTGGTCTGAAGAACCCCATTCAAGCACCCGAACACAGCTTCAGACCTCCAAAAGCTACCCAGAGCAAAAACTGCTGATTTCAAAGGCGGGCTGGTCGTTGGGTGGATCCCTAGCCTTGTAGTTTCAGTGATCTGATCTGGGATCCGGATGCACACCCTTTTCTCAGCCGCTAGGATTGTCATAAGCACGAGCGTTGTTAATACACGCCTAAGGGAAATGTTGCTGCAAATAATAGCCATTGGTTTTGTCCAGTGGCGGATCCAGGAATGAAAACCTGGATGGGGCTAAAACTTCTTAGTAAAATGAAAGAAAGAAAAAAACTTGACGGCTAGAGATTTTATCAACTTCAAAGATACACACACCTAGTCAGGGGATGTAGTGAGCCTCACATTATATCTAATCTATACAAAGAGAAAACAACAAAAAAGACAAGAAAAGAACAAACAGAAGAGCAATGCAATATAACCCTGAAATCACTGAATCATGGTTCTGGGCTCCAGGCTTTCAGCATTAATACTTAGCAATGGAGAAAGTGAGCAATAAGCTAATTCAACATCAACTGATTCCTGATTTTGTTTATCCCAATTCCAAAACATTAAAAGATATCAACTTTACATCGCATCATCTATTCATCTTTGGGAGACCAAACAACAGAGGCAAGAAATGCATAGAAGCTTAACAAATCAGAGCAAATTAGATGAATTTAACAGTAGGAATACTGGGGATAATCCCTAAATTGAACTAGGAACCCTAAAATCTTGTATCGAATGGAACAGGAAATCAAATAGAGACTTGCACTTGCAGAGATTGGCTCCTTGGCTAGTCGCTTACACTCGTATATAGGTTGGTTGATCCCAGGCAGGGTCGATTCATCACTGGGCCTTTCCCAAACAAAGATCGATAGAAAGAGGAGCGTCTGAGACCTCCTGCATTGCTTTATATTTCACTAGTCAAATTTTCAGGCTCAAATTTTTAACATTTCGATATGTTGTCATGTAACTACTTTCCTTTTTTTTTTTAGAATTGAATTGAACATTTATTAAGTTCAAGAGGCAATACAAAGGAATATAAGTACACGCAACTTAAGGCGAAAGACAGGACATAAGCAGTTATCTACTAACTAAGACGGCTACCTGCAACAATCGCAAAAACAAACTTACGAACCAGCTGGAAGAAGTGGCAAAATATCTTCACTTCTTCTCAAACATATTCTATGTGTGGCCTCATAAAACCTTGTTCGGGTACAAATCTATTGGGGCAAAACTCTAAATCGAGGAAAGAGTACCACCACATAAAAAAGAGCCAATATTGTAGTTGACCATTGTCCGAATTGAGACGTCTCTCGCTTGGTAAAGAACTAAAGATGATTAGAGCTGCAAACAGCACCAACAGTTTGATAAAAGCGATCGAATGAAGTAACTTGAATGTGAAACCGCCTGAAACTGTTGACGTCACCCATTTTAAGGTATCATCCTTGGAGTGAAGCACCTTCTTCTTGATTTGATCTCAATTGAATTGAAAACAATCCCAAATTCTAAATGATCTTCTGTGGCATCCATTGTGGCACTTGTTGCCATAATAAAGGCAAGTAGAGACAAAACAAAATAACAAAGAAACTTGGAACAACACATAGTAAAGCACTGTCTACAGATGTAGACACTACCTCCCCTGAAATCAGGGAAGAGAACTTGGGGGAGGGGGGAGAACGTGAGGGAATTTCCACAAGATTTCTCAACTTGGTGGGGTGGAAATTTCAGGTTGAAGGGCCAGCAGTTCTTGCAGCCACAAAGTAGAAGATGTTCGTGATATTGAGAAAGTATATCTTCAAAATCTACTATCCATTTCAGGGAGAGAATTGAGGTTTATATGGTGTTGATTGTTGAATGATGCATTAGAGGTCATGTAAATACCTGGAATGGTACTGTTGATAGGGAGTGGCTAATTTGGTAGAGCTTTGTGTATCTTTTACCTTAGTTTTGTTCGATGTGTTCTAGCTTTTACCAATGTACAGCTATGTTTTATGTTTTAATAAAGTTTGTATCAAGGCTTGAATTCAGTGATAAATCCACCATCAGTCCCTTTGAATGGTTTTCGGCATCTCGTAACACAATTATATACAAGTTATACATAAAATTCTCACACGGAAGCAAATTCAATGTTTTTTGGGTAAAGTTGTACCTGCATGCATATTTGCAGTGAGACGCTATTTGTCTAGATGACTTGAACCAATCCCAACTGTGAATCGGACTTTGTTTTTGGTTACATTGAAAGAGATCGACCACTTAAACCCTATCGGAATTCCGCTCGATCTTGCTCCAGGGGCCTAGCAATCGCAGCTTGTGATCAACAACATCACAACTAGATGTCCCCAACCACATATCATGGTTTTAATTGGAGAAAATCCATTAGATGTGCTTATATAAATATATAGGTGTTGGAAAATTTGGTCGATAGATGGTATTTTCGTCATCAGATTTCGTTTCCTACAAAATTCCACAAATACAATATTTTATTAGTAAATAAATATAATCACATTAATGCCATAATAAGCTAAAAATAGAAGATCAACACTTATCTTTTAGATTTGCGAGTCGCCACCAAATGATTACACTTCAAAAAGAGTTTAAGGTTGAGGCGTGTAAACACTGCCCTTAAGAGTAGATTTCGCCCCTCGGAGACAATGTCTCGGTGTAGCAGGTTTGTGGCGCCCTACCCTCCAGGGTACAACAACCGTTAATCCTTGTAAGCGTACACTCGCAAACTTAGATCCTAGAAATGCTTGATTTTTCCCTTTGGCATTATGGAAGAGCAAGAACAAAGCACACTCTAGAATATGTATGAACTCACTAGAGAAATGGCTAGGAGAGAACTATAGAAGATAATGAATTTCATTGTATGTGTAAGAGCAAGAAGTGACATGTATATATAGTAGATGAAAATACTTAGAAATATGATGCAAATTTAATAAGATAATTATTGGAATATTGTAACTCCCATAACCTTAATATGCCATAATATTATGATCATAATGAAGTAGTAACGTTTAAGCATAAATATATAGTAAATAGTTTTTCAAAGCATTGGGAGTTACACAAAGTATTTTGAAATACACAATCAAAATTTCCAACAGTAGGTCCTTCTTTGATCTCTTGTTATGCATAGGCAATGTTCACCTTTTCCATCAAGAGTTGAATTTGAACGGATTAGTATGTATATCTCTCTTTCAAAAATCATAAAATGCAATCTCAAGTCCCAGCAGGGTGCCCTCCTTGCATAACTAGCACTCTACTTGTTATCAATGCTCCCGGAATTTGAAGTTTCTGTACTCATTCACAATCATGATGCTGAGTTCCGGTGACTATGGAGGCCAATTAAGTGTCTTGCCCCCAACACAAAAATCTGATTCTGGGTTTTACTTTGGGAATGGTTCAACATAATTTTTTATGTATACTACCAGTAAATATATAGAACTATTTTCTTTCTTGTCCTTTATGTTGCCTTTGTTTAACCCTTTTAGATCTTCCTCACAGTTGAAGAGCTGCATCGAGAACTTGTTTCCGTAGGATCATTTCAGTAACGACGGTTATTTTTTCACAAAAAAAATTGGTATTCTTTTGGATAACTTAAGAGTAAATAATAAAAGAGGTTATTTTAAAGTGTCTTATTATAATACAGGACACACAAATGTTCCCATGATAATTAAGGTCACCTCTTTACAACCTGCCACTCAAATTAAGCGTAATTACCAACGCTACCATTGGCAGCTCTCTCTCTCTCTCTCTCCATGTTATCCATTCGGGTATTTCTAAATGTACTCAGCAAAGTTCTTAATACACCCAGCAAATTTATTTGTTTAAAACTATATCTAACTAAGCCACCAAATTTCCCAAACTAACCTTATCTTGCACCCAGCAAAAGAAACACAGCGATGAAATAAACTTTCCAGAGTTAGGTCTTGTCCTTTGATCATGACTCTTGAACCTCTCATTTCATGTCCGCATAGATTGAATTTGTAGGATATATGCTGATTTACAGAGAAGGGAAGAACTCCTGCAATTGGAGTAGGCCGGTTGTCTCCAAAGAACTGGCATCAATAAGCTTTGCCAAAGCACGGGAAACTAAAAATCATATGGAAAACTAGATGTGTTATGTGGGGTTTCACCCTTCCTCCTATGGATTGTGGTTGTGTGAATAATCATCAAGGAAATAACAATAAAGGAAGACATTTGTTGGCAATTTGGAGGTTATAAGAACACTTCTTGGATCATGAAAGAGAGCAACTACACAAAGCATGAAATGGTATGGAAAGAAGGAATAAAGGTCCCCTTCTTTCTTCCAATCAAAGCCAAGCCTATAATCATGAACTCTCTCTATCCATCTCTTTGTCCCTCTCACTATCTTACTTTCAAGTTTCAACACCATCAAACCACCATAACTCCCAAATCTAGTCATATACGGAACTAATTTCAAAAATGGATATCGTCAGGTATATGACACATTAAGTCTAAACCTCCTCTCGCACTCTAATCTAGTCCAGCTTGATCAGAATTGGATTTGTAGTCAAATCTAATCTATTGTACTTGTACCAGACACAGCCATAGTACCTCCGCTGTGAAGTTTCATCGTTGTGTTGTGTTTTTTTGTTGGGTACAAGATAAGGGCAGTTTGGGAAAGTAATTGGTTTAATTAGATATATTTAAAAATAAATAAATTTGCTGGGTACATTTAGAAACGCCCTATTTCGTTACCCAAACCTTATTTTGCAGATCCCTTCTTCTTCTTCCCTTATCTTTTGTAGATCCCCTTTTCTCTTTTCATTCCCTTTCTCTCTCTTCTATTCTTCTTTTCCTACTGTACTTTACTCTCAAACCCAAGGCCCAGGCCAACGACGGTGTCTTTTCCATCGAGATCCTTCAATTTGTTTGATTACTTTTGGTTGATTTTATCCTTTTTAACTGGGCTTGTTCTTCACCCCTCGAATTTGGGGATTTGCATTTTGGATTGCTTCATGCTTTTCTGAGTGTTGATGAAGAATTGGAAGTGTGTGGTGTGGTCTTCTTATTCAATTATATGAGCCATGACCGATTTGAGTGTAAAGAAGAAATTGGCATGGCCGACCCATGGGGAATTGGTGGTGATGATATGAAATTAAGCTGGTGATTTGTTTATTTAATCCAACATTTTTGTTTCTTTGAGTTTGTAATTCAATATTGAATTTCAAGTTTGATGCTTGCTTAGCTTTGTGTATATTCAATTATGAAGTATGGCTCTGAGCAATGAGAAGAAAGTGAAGTAAAGAACAAAGAAGAACAGAGGGGAGGGGGAGAGAGAGAGTCTCTATCCTTGAAGAGAAGAACAGAAGGGAGAAAGAAACAAAAACAATTGATCTCATAATTTTTTTTAATTGAGTAAAAAAAAAAAAAAGTTGGACCAAATTACCCCTCAAAGTATGCCACGTGGCTGGACTCTTAACGCTATCATGAACGGCGTGTACCCTTCTTGGGTCAGACTTCAAACTTGGGGTACCAAAGTGATAGTTTTTCATAGTCGGGTATTGATGTTAAGAGTCGGCCTTAGTTCGGGTACTGTTTGTAAAATTTTCTCAATAAAAAAACAAAAACAAAGCTTTATCAAGTCAATACCACAAGAAACAAAGCATGCTAGGTCCACAGTAGAAAACACTAATAGCAAGACCGCAGCAGCACCATTCTTTACTATATGCTAGGTCCACAAGAACATTATTAAAAGCCCTAACTCACCTCCCCAACAACTTTCTTCATCCTACTTCAATATTATATTCATCACTTTCTCCAAACCATAAACACAAACAGACAAAAATACAAAATCCTACGATAAATTATCACAACCCAGCCACAGTTTCAGTTTAAAATCACTTCTTCTTAAGTTTCGAAACCCCCAATTTGGGTTGTACCTAGAAACCCCAAAATAGAATATAATATAGAAACCCTAAACCAAAACCCTGATTCGAAACCCTAACTATCATAACAAAACTCAATCGATTAGGCTTATAAACAAATGATTAGCCTTAAAAACGAATACTCACTATAATTAGGAAGCTCATCTCCTTCGCTTTCATTGCACAGTATCCATTCATCATCTACCATTCCGCCTCGACTATGCATTTCGAGTTCTCAATTCTGGAATTAGGATTAAATTCTGGGTATCGGGTTCTCTTCTGGATTTTGATCCCTCACTCTTTTTTTTTTTTTGAAAGGGATCCCTCACTCTTCATTTTGCCTAAGAGAGTGGCTGTTGGTTTAGAATAGGTTCGATGGAACTAATCCAGTTTTTTTGTTTTAGATCTAAAATGGGGGACTGTGCTAGGGTTAATAGATGTTATTACAGGAAGGCGATCAATGATTTTGGGGAAATGAGAAGTTGATTAGAGGAAAAAATGGATTAAGGGCTAGACAGTAATTTAGCCTCCAAAATGACCAAAAATTATTCAAGTTTAAACACAATGGACGGATTTAACGTCCAATTTGGATGGAGGTCCAACAATTGGACACGGCTAATGAATTTGGAGAGTACAAGGGTGTTACTGATTAAATTGAAACTAGATGGACTAACATAATGACGACCTCGAACCTCCGAGGGGTAAACTGAAATTAGTCCCTATATATATATATATAGGGTCACCTCTCATCAAACTGATTCTCGCCAGACAATAATAAATGAAGAGCATAGTATCTATGTCATATAAAAAACAGGACAAACCAATTACATAGTTTGTTCGCCAGACAAACTGATTCAAATTAGTGTGTGTGTGTGCGCGCGCGCGTAGTTATATGAATGTGTATGTGTATATATTTATTGTGTAATATATAATTTATATATATATATCTAATGCGGTGACGATACTGGAGGGGAGGTCCTACGGAAAAATAGCTCGATGCCAGGATAATAAAAAGCTTAACACCCCTCGTTCTTATTACTTTTTCAATATGAAAAAGAAAAAAATGAAAAATGAAAGGGTCGTCTTATTCAAAACCTCAATCCAATTATGAAATCCCTTCTCTCCCACTTCACACCTCGAAACGCACCGTTCTTTTATAGAGAGAAGCGCTTTCACATCTTCTTAACCGGAAACGGTTGACTTATCTGTCAACTTTTCCACTATCACCCCCAAAAAACCAAACAATTAGCCACACATAGAATAGTATTTAATTTACGGGCTTATGGGCAGGGCTCGACGAGCTCTTACGGGCCTTCTGCAGGCTTGACCTATGGGCCAGGCCGACTTCAAACCTCTAAACCAAGCCTGGCCTTCTACCCACTTGGCCGGACTTTTTGCAAGCTTTTATGAGGGCCGAGCCAGGCTTTTACCTATCAGGCTCGCGGCCTCCATCGGCCAATTTGATCCCCGGGCCAAATGATGAGGCCTAGGTGGTTATCAAGAAAAACTTACCAAAACCCTATTGTTAATGCACCTTTTGCCTTTTTCTATTCTTCTTTTTCTGGGCATAGACCATGTTATGCCAAAAAGAAATCATAATTGGTTTTAATATGATAATTATCAAAAGTGTTCACCTAAGACATAGTTTTTAAGAGTATGTGAGGGATGAGTGAATTTCGACAGACACAACCACTTTTTTTTTTTGGTTTTTGAACATCAAAATAGAGATTTGATTAATCTCAAGGCTAGAACAACACATACAATAGATCCTTATACACTTGTACCCTAAATCAGTGGTCAAGCGATCGAGCAAGGGAAATTAGTACCATCCACTAGTACAATGAAACTCAATTAATTCAAGAGCCTACATGACTACGTAAAGTCATTTCACACAAAGTAAAATAGCTTGAATCTCTATGTAAAGTCATCTTCTTCTTCTTCATATTCACCCTTAAGCACTAAGTGATCCAAATATATGATAACCAGCCTAATTTGTGGAACATAGCAGCACATCGTAATAGCATCAAAATCAGTACTCAGCTTGGTTAAAGCGTCATCCTCATTTCCAATTCTATACCAATAATCTATCCTTGAACCACCATAGTCCTCATTCAACCCCCTTACCATGGAATCAACTTCCACAAGTGAGATTTTATCCTTGTCAACATGGTCATAGTAGTCTATCTTTCCCCTTATATATTGGTTGTCCCTAACAAATCATCCATGATACATTTTAACAACAAAGTAATCCGGGTTATCTGCAAATAAAAAAACAAAAACAAAGCTTTATCAAGTCATGAATACCACAAGAAACAAAGCATGATAGGTCCACAGCAGAAAACACTAATAGCAGGACCGCAACACCATTCTTTACTATATGCTAGGCCCACAAGAACAATATTAAAAGCTCTAACTCACCTCCCCAACAACTTTCTTCATCCTACTTCAATACTATATTCATCACTTTCTCTAAACCATAAACACAAAAGACAAAAATACAAAATGCTACAATAAATTATCACAAACCAGCCACAGTTTTCAGTTTAAAATCACTTCTTCTTAAGTTCCGAAAACCCCAATTTGTGCTGTACCTAGAAACCCCAGAATAGAATATAGAAACCCTAAACCAAAACCCCGATTCGAAACCCTAACTATCATAACAAAACCCAATCGATTAGGCTTATAAACAAATGATTAGCCTTAAAAAGGAATACTCACTATAATTAGGAAGTTCCTCTTGTTACACCCCATATCTGAGATACCCTTTTTACTGAGTTGCATGAAATTCCTTATGGTTACCGTTCGCAGTTATAATTTTAACGTTTAGGGGGTGGTTAAAAATTGACTTTTTGTGAGTTAATAATTTGAGAAAATTTCCTTCATGAAAGTTGTAGAGGGCGTTAAACCGAGCGCGTGCATATGTGGTACGTAAAAATCGGAGTTCGTATGCAAAAGTTATGAGTGAATTACGAAAATTACTGTTCATGGTAAATTTTTGATATATAGGGAAAGTTACCCGGGTAGGTTTCCAAAACCGGAAACCCACCCCTCTTTCTCTCTCCTCTCCCCCGAGTCTCCCCCTTTCTCCTTCGGGTTTTCTTCCTCCCTCCGATTCCTCACTTTCCGGCCACCATCTGGCATGCAACCGGTCACCACAGGGGCGCCTCAACCCGCTCGTGATACCAGTGACCTGGGATTGGGGAGTTTTGGCCGTGAAAGCCCGGATCGAAGCAAGAAGTGCTCCGGTTGCAGTTTTGGGATTTTGCCGATTCCCGGCCATTCCGGCCACCTCCGGCCACCATATTCCCATCGAAGGTTCGGTTTTTGATGGAGATTATTTCCCCTAAGGTGGTTCATTCCAATTTGTATTGTAGAAGTCGAATTGACAATTTTTCATTTCTAGGGTTCTTGAAGCTTCGGGGCTTTCCTTCACCGGCTTGATTCGGCCACTTCGAGGTAAAATTGGATGATGTTGTAGTTTGGAAGTTGATTGGGCTTGTTGTGTAGATGCTAGTGCCGGAGTTTGGTGATCATCGGAGGAGGTCGCCGCTGGCGCGTGGTCCCCACTCGCCGCCACTGTAGGTAGCGCGTGGAGGCGCGTAAAGCAGTATTTTAATTGTCGTTTTAACCCCATATACTCTATAACGATTGTAGAATGTAATGTATGAAGTTTGGTGGAAATTGGAGGAATTACGAATTGTGTTTAATTGCTTAATTAACGATTTATGTGAATTCGATCGCCGGAATTCTTTCGAATTCACTCTAGAATTTATTTATCGATGATTGAATATGGATGGAGTATTAAGGATGGAAATTGTAGAGGGTTGAGGAGTCGGATGTTAGGAAGGGGGATGTTTTAAATTTCCAATTAAGTATCGTAAAGTTAAAGTTCCGTCCTGTGAATTATATATTTATGATTATTATTCGTACAGGACGAGAGAAGTCTCCATACGAGGAGAATCACGAGCGACGTCAGGATTGACCGCATATTGTGAGTGGACCTTTGATTTTAATTGATGCATGCAAATTATATTCCGCAAGTTTTGAGTTTATCGATTTATCAATTTAATTATCGAGCATTTTATTTTGGTTTGGATTATTGAATGATTTATTGGTTTGAACTTTTGAATTTAGATTCATTATGCTCGATTTGAGGATTTTGATTTATGCGGATTCGGAAATCTATACTTATTTATACCCTATTTATATTTGAACCTGAGATGAGCTTGGCGTGCGGGGTCACGTCTTTATTCATTGGATTCCGATTTTTCGAGATAAGTGGGGAAATTATACAGATTTACTGGCTTTTGACGATCTTCTTCCTCACCATACGCGGGTCATGTGAATAGGTCTCCTCCTCACTTACTTTGTGTTTGTGAGTGGCAGTGAGGTAGCTTTCTCCTCCTCACGTGGGTGGTAGTCGAGGTGATATTCTCCTCCTCACACAATCTATGTGTGAGTGGTAGTTGAGGTTATTAGTTCTCCTCCTCGCACAATCTATGTGTGAGTGGCAGTCGAGGGTAGGTTGAGCCTGAGGGGCTCCATTCCTGTATGGTGAACCCATTTTCCCCATGTTCTTTTGTTGTTGTTCTTGACTAGCGGGGCTAGTCGGTCTTTTTTTTAATTATTGCATGCATCGGGAGTTTTATTGAGATAAATGTGGAAAAGTATAAAACCCTTTTTCTTTCAATTATTTATTTTTGTTCACTCACGCTAACGTTTTTATATACTTTTCCCTGGGCCCTTCGGTTTCAAATGCCCAGATTGCAGTATTGTTGCTCGGTGTACGAGTGTGAGCCATAGTGACCGCACCTGCTTCCGCCATCACCTTCCGTAGGTTACCTGTTTAACCTACTGCACTCCTTGTCTATTTATATTCCTAGAATGCTCTGATTACTAAGGGATATGTAACCCAAACTTGTATGTATTATATTTGAGGTCTATGACCTAACTTTGGTGATTGTAGTAACTTGTACCCTTTGGAGATTATGTACGATGATATTAGCTTTGGGATGATTGTTTGAATTTGGGAGCAGGGTGGCTCCAGGAGTTGTGGTTGGATAATTAGAAGTGAATTTTGGTTTTCCGCAGGTTTTTGGGTTAACCATTTTTAAGGGAGGTTATGCCGAAATTTTTGGTAAATCTCCTTTAAAGGTGGGTCCTGCAGGGCCACTTCGGATTCCAGGGTGGAATTTGGGGTGGGTCTTGTCACCTCTCCTTCGCTTTCATTGCGCGGTGTCCATTCATCATTTGTCATTCCGCCTCGACTATGCGTTTCGAGTTCTCAATTCTAGATTTAGGATTAAATTCTGGGTATCGGGTTCTCTTCTAGGTTTTGATCCCTTACTCTTCGTTTTGCCTAAGAGAGTGGCTATTGGTATAGAGTAGGTTTCGATGGAACTAATCCAGGTTTTTGTTTTAGATCTAAAATGGGGGACTATGCTAGGGTTAATAGATGTTATTAGAGGAAGGTGATCGATGATTTTGGGGAAATGAGAAGTTGATTGGAGGAAAAAATGGATTAAGGGCTAGGGAGTAATTTAACCTCTAAAACGACAAAAAATTATTCAAGTTTAAATGCAACGGATTGATTTAACATCCAATTTGGACGCAGGTCCAAAAATTGGACATGGTTGATGAATTTGGAGAGTACAAGGGTGTTACTGATTAAATTGAAAATAGAGGGACTAACATGATTACGACCCCGAACCTCCAGGGGGTAAACTGAAATGAGTCAATATAATATATATATATATATATATATATATATATAGAGAGAGAGAGAGAGAGAGAGAGAGAGAGAGAGAGAGAGAGAGTCACCTTTCATCAAACTGATTCTCGCCACACAATAATAAATGAAGAGCATAGTATCTATGTCTTATAAAAAAAAATAGGACAAACCAATTACATAGTTTGTTCGCCAGACAAACTTATTCAAATTAGTGTGTGTACATATATATATATAGTTATATGTATGTGTATGTGTATGTGTATATATTTATTGCATAATATAATATATATATATATAAAATATATATATATATAATTAGCTACACATAGATATTATTTAATTTACGGGCTTACGGGCCGGGCTTGAAGGGCTTTTATGGGCCTGACCTATGAGCCGGGCCAGCTTCAAACCCCTAAACCAAACCTGGCCCCGTGGAGGGCCGGGCTTTTTGCCGGCTTTTATGCGGGTGGGCTTTTACCTATCGAGCTTGCGGGCGTCCATCGGCCAATTTGATCCGCGGGCCAAATGATGAGGCCTAAGTGGTTATCAAGAGAAACTTACCTAAACCCTATTGTTAATGCACATTTGATTTTTTTTTTCTATTCTTCTTTTTCTTGGCATAGACCATGTTACGCCAAAAAAAAATCATAATTGGTTTTAATATGATAATTATCAAAAGTGTTCACCTAAGACAGAGTTTTTAAGAGTATGTGAGGGATGAGTGAATTTCGGCAGACACGGCGACATTTTTTTTTTTGGTTTTTTTACATCAAAATAGAGATTTGATTAATCTCAATGCCAGAACGACACATACAATAGATCCTTATACACTTGTACCCTAAATCAGTGGTCAAGAGAGCAAGGGAAATTAGTACCATCCACTAGTACAATAAAAATCAATTAATTCAAGAGCCTACATGACTACGTAAAGTCATTTCACACAAAGTAAAATAGCTTGAATTTCCCTTCGTCAATGCACTCAATTATTTGTTGCAGAAACCCTATAGTATGCAAGCTAAGCTAGCAACAATTTTATTAGCAAAGGCCACTCCAAAACGAAGTAACGCGACAAAAATAATTCCTCCTAAATTCCAAATTCGAAATCTCTTATTCTGTAGGCTAGACAAACCAGTCTGGAGTTGAGCCCAGATCCAAGTAACTCCCCAAATCGCTTTAGGCACCCAAATCACTCGGGGCACGCTATTGTGAATCTCACCCTTAGCCACGACTAACCATCTTTGTGCAACACCACCACGCCGGCACCACAACAATTTTATCCAAAGCCTTGAGGTCGGGAAAATCAGTAGTTCCTCGCCAACTAGATGATGATCCCTATAAAATCTCCATTGCGCTCTATGCCCAAGAGCAGTAATAGCTCGTCCACAATCAATGCTCCACTCAATCCAAGCTCCTTGCAATTGCTGCATTCTGATCTCTTTGCACTTTGAGGTGTCCCCAACAAGGTCGAGCCTTCCAACCTGAGACCGTAAACCCGCCCTCCTCTCCAAATTCACTTTGGTGAGAAATTACCTATGTGGAGGGGAAACCTGAGTACATCAGCTCTCTGGAGGGAAACTCAGTTGAAAGCTCGTCGAACGAAGTTGACGTTTAATTGTTGCGAGAAGACAACAAGAGGCAGAGAGGAAGAGTTTGCTTGGTGTTGATGACATACGCTGTTGATGGAATCTAAGCCATGACGGCTAGGGTTTGGTAGAAGTCGCAACCTCATACAAATTTCTACTCAACTTCTTCTAAAGTTTTCGGCAACATGCAATAAATTCATTGGTTTAGTTGATATTATAAAAACTTGAAATTGTGTATAGTTTCTCAAATACCCCTTACTACCATATGTATTAAGTTCATTGGCTAATATTACAAAATTTTTTTTTAATAGAAACGACAATTTTTATCCCCACCTCACCTATTTCACTGAGATTTGAACATGTAATTTTCACGGTCTCGATTATTTCAAATAATAAACAGAACACAGCTCACCGACTGATATTATAAAAGCTTACAATTGTTTAGTTAATCTCAATCATCATATTCACTCGTCCTCTACAGTTCATTAGTTACATTATCAAAATTTTAATTATCATATATTCAAAACACTTTTTTGCCACCTAGCCTCCTTCAAGCATATCAACACCCTTTCCCCTCTTTAAAGAGTAAATCTCTTGAAATTAACTCATTAAAAAAGTAATAATGGGTACCGACCAAAAAGATAAAATAATAAAAATAGGTAGCTGAGTGAACAAGGATAGATATTTTTATTTATTTTATTCATTCAAATATTTAATTAAGGGGCCGTGACCACTTACCCATTTTCAACTTAAAAATTGCCCACTTACTCCACTAAGAGTTTTTTAACCCCATTTACCCAATCTAAAATCCATTGACAATTTTGCCCCTATTATAATTAATAAATTGCATCTCTTCTCAAACTCACTCTCTCAGACTCTCTCTTCGATCTATTTTCTCTGCCCTCTCCCCTCACCGATTTCTCTCTCTCTCTCTCTCTCTCTCTCTCTCTCTCTCTCTCTCTCTCTCTCTCTCTCTCCCCCATGTCTGCATCCCATTAGCACTGGTACACCTCGGAGTTCCCTGACCCACCCCAAATCCTCCACGTATACGACACCATTTTCCATGGCTTCTCTGCAACTCTCACCTCTGACTAAGTTGCCTCCCTCAGCCAACACCCTGCTGTTCTCCACGTCTTCGAAGACCGCAGCCGCCAGCTCCACACCACCCGCTCGTCGCAGTTCCTGGGCCTGAGAAACCAGAAGGGGCTGTGGTCGGAATCGGACTACGGCTCCGACGTCATCGTCGGGGTTTTCGATGCTGGAGTTTGGCCGGAGCGTCGGAGCTTTTCCGATAGGAATCTCGGTCCGGTTCCGAAGTGGTGGAGATTTATGAGAGTTCTCTTGCAATGTTTAGAGGCAGAGAACCCAGACCAAGCAGAATAGCCAAAAAAAAATATTCAATGTCATTGGATGTGTCTGTAACTCTCTCTCTCTCTCTCTCTCTCTCTCTCTCTCTCTCATTGAAGGAAGTAAGCAAATGTTGTATATGGGCTTTGATTGCGGTGGTTTGTTTCTCAAAAAAATTGGCCGATTTCAATATGGGATGTTGCTAGAAGTTATTGTTTTGTTTATTATGATTTGGTTGGGCAATAATAAGATCAGTAGTGGGCAATAAAATGATTATTAGAAGATAATAATAAAATTATTGGGGGACAATAAAATATTTATTGGGCAATAATAAGATTATTACAGGGCAATAATAAGATTATTTATTTGGATAAATCTATTAAAACTTTCAAAATTAAAAACATCTTCATTTTTCACTAATTATTGACTCCTAATAAATTTGTTATTTGGGGGCAATAATATGATTATTGGGAGGCAATAATATGATTACTGGGTATTATTAGGGGGTAATAAATTTAGACGCCGGAATCCGGTACTGGAGTCCGCGGCAGGCCACCGGTCACCGGAGTCCGACAAGGTCTCCGATGACTTCTCTCTCTAAGTGACAAAGAAGGAGAGGGCAAAAATGTCTCAAAAATAAATAAAAAGGAATAAAAAAATAATTAATTGGGTAATAGGGAAATGATCTCTTAAAGTGTTTGGGTAAATGAGCAATTTCTTAGAGTGTTTAGATAAGTGGGCAATTTTTATTTTAAAATTGTGTAAATGGTCATTATCCCAAAAAAAAAAAGGGAAAACGCACTTTATACAAGAACTGATTCCTTATGTAATTAAAGGTAATAACAATAGTAAACTTGCAAACTTTGAAAAGTACCTGACCAAAGTCGGAGGTGCAGTCCATGAATTCATAGTTTGCAAAGAATATGAAAAATCGAGTACAATCATCAATTGAGTAATTATATTTTCAAAGCAACATCCATGTATAATCTGCAACACGAAAGGTAGAGGTACTACTACTGAGGTAGTGTAAAAGGCATTAAGGAACAGCTAAACCACAGAGATAATAGAAATTAATACAGTAGATAGAAATAAACAGAAAGTAGAAGATCAAATGGTGATTGACCATTGGACTCAAAACCATCCACAAAATAACAATGCCAAAATTGTTGCATATATATTCTCACGTGTGAGTAAAACAGTTTCAAAACCATTTGAATAAGATCATAACATCTAAAAAAATAAAGACTGAAGAAAATACTCAGTTGCCACTTTCATGAATAAAACAGCAAGAGAAAACGAACAATAGACAATGGTATCTTGTTTCTCACGTGTAAAGAGTGGCAGGTAAACTGAAACTGTAGATCCAACTACCTCAAAGATGCAGAGGGGGAAAAGGAATAAGAAGGAGTGAAGAAATGCACTAAAAATGATCGAAAACCGAATTCTGAGTGCATGAAAAGAGTTATAATCTTTCCTTGAGAATTAAGTACCAGCAAGGCAAGGGCACTACAAATTCGATGATCCACTGCATGCTCAACCCTGACGCCAACATTCTTACTATAGTACAAAACACTGGAAGTTGAATTTTAGAATTGAATACACTTCTGGAAATCCTCGTCAATAACAAGCTTTCCTTTCTATAAAGATTTTCAACCTCTTTAAAAGTCTGTGATCCCTATAGCAGCTAGCATTTGGTCAAGACTGCTCTTGATCCTAGATAGCAACACACCTTGTGAGTCAGCTTATTTGGGCATCTCTAACGCATGCAAATAAAGAAAGTACAAACGTTCCCTTAAAAGGCTTATAATTCAGGTTTAATTTTGATGCCATTTGAAAGAGGTCCCATCTTTTTTCCATACCTCCTTTTTTCTAACATTGAAATATCTAAGTTCTATTAAAGGATAGAGACAGGGCATACATATTTGAGAAATGTCGACTATGTTTTAGAGTTTGCCATCTTCTTATGTCGTCGGAAAATGTAGGTTAAGTTTTTTCAAAGCTTTGTGAAAGTTTCTAATTGGCAGAGTAAAAAAGCTGAGCTCCACCAAATCATGATTCATGAACGGGTTATTTGCTTGAACTGCTCTTCAAATATCTAAGTCATTACCTGTGCTGTATTCTTGTCATAGATATCATACATGAACCAGCAAAACCACATGCTAGGCTTGCTTGGTGAGCCACCAATTCTTGTCTGTATAGAAACATTATTCACCAGTGCTGGGTAGAAGTGCAAGTCTGAATCATGACTCTTATGAGTCTTAATTTATCTAATATGTTTTATTAGACAGATACCTCACTTCTGGTGGTACCTGTCTTGTCTCTCACCTCAAGGAGGTAGGGAAAGATGTTTGAAAAAAAGAACAGCAGCATGTGCATCTGCTGGAGATGAGTTATGTGAACGGCAAAACAAACATATGTGATTTCTTGATTTGAAATAAGCTGGTGTGTCCCTCATTTGTGCCAATGTTAACCACTCATTTCATATAGCAGATGATCTTCCACACACCATTTCATCATCTATAATTCTATATATAGACATACGACTTCATGATCAGTAACTCAACTCCTTCATTAAAGATCAAAGCTTCCTATCTTTCCCATATCCTTTCAAATTTTTTATTGTTTATCCACTTGGAAATATAAAAGCCATGGGTTTCCGGCTTCCTGGAATTGTTAGCCCCAAGAGAAGTCTTACCCAATCTTCATCTAATGCAAACAAAACAGCTTCAAAGACCTTAGATATGCCAAAAGGCTATTTTGCAGTCTATGTTGGAGAAAGCCAGAAAAAGTGATTTGTGATTCCAATATCATACTTGAACCAACCTTCATTTATGGATTTGCTGAATCAAGCTGAAGAAGAATTTGGATACGATCATCCCATGGGAGGTATCACAATTCCTAGCAGTGAGGACACCTTCCTTGATCTGACTTCCAGCTTAAGTGTGTGACTGAATGATGAAATGAAAATGGGATCCAACTTCATATTCCAAAGGCATCAGAATTTCAGAACTGCTGAGTCAAGATGAAGAAGAGGCAAGGCGATGATGGATCGTCAACTGAATCAACTCACCTCTTTGCTGAAGAGAAATTTATCTAACTCTGAAGCTGCTATGGAGCTGAAAGATACACAATTTATGAAGCAGACCAATGGCGACTCCATATGAATTCACAAAAACAATTCGTCCAAATATCACAAATCCATTTTTGAACATAAAGATGGTGAAATTTTGTCTTAGTCCCATGTAAATTTTGTGTTCTCCCAGGATCATATCCTGGGAATATATAACAGTTCAATCCTCATCAACTGTCTTGTCTTATTTTGTATTAGACCAGTGCCAGTTTGTTTATACTAAATGGAAGCATACTTTTTCAACAAATAAAGTAACAGTCTATAGTTCTAACGATGACTGGATATCAAAATGGAAGCATACTTTTACAACAAATAGAATTAACAGTCTATAGTTCTAACAAAATGACTTACCTCACACCATTTTGATATCCAGTCATCAAAATTAATCTGTTAGGATCTTCTTTCGCTAAAATATATGTGCAGAAGGAGATTTTAAGATATTAGCCTGATTGCCTGCAGCATTTGCAGCGCTTGAAGCAATCGGGTCTGCATCTTCCCTCAACAATTTGGAGCTGCTCAAGTGTACAAGAATATCTGATGTGGGAATGGACTACTTAGCAGATGGTTCTACCTCCAAGACCCTGAGGAAACTGATCGTGCAAGACGGTGAGAAGATCTCTGATGTGTTTCAATCCCTTGTACACTTCTTTATTGCTATCAAGAAAGTATGGGAATATACTTTAAGTCCTCATCAGCTTTCTTATTTTCCATTATTTTCTAGCTCCTTGGACTGATTGCCACTGAAGAATGCAAAAACCAAACTTGAGATTCTGATGGTTAAATGAATACTCAATTATATGACATGGCTATACTACTGGCAAATAGAACTGATGATTTCATTGAAGTTATTTCTCAAAAGTTGTTCCAGACATGCATTTTGAAAGTTCAATCCTCCTGTCATTCACATGAATGACATGACAAGTTGTTCCTCAATGCATAGCACACAGTTATCATTTGATTTCCATTACTGTTACTGAAATGTTACCTATAATTTAACCACCGTATCCAGTGGTGAAAAACCAGGGAGTTCATGTTGGAGCCAGTGACAACTGAAGTTAAGGCCACAGACATACATGATACCAATTTAGTTATCTCAGGTCCAGCTAAGACCAGGCCTATCATTGTTGGAGATGAACTGCAAAATCCAAGTAAAGAGAACTTTCTTTAAAATTATTTCATGCTAAGGAGAGACACAAGAATAACAACAATAAGTATGTAAATTTTCAAAAGTACCAAATTGGAGGTGCAGATTTCCTTAGAATCATAGTTTGCAAAGAATATGCAAAACCAAGTACAATCATCACTTAAGTAATTCTATTTTCAAAGGAACATCCCATTTATAATCATGATCAATCGGCAACATGAAAGCTAGAGGCAGTGAATAAGGCATTAAAGAACAGCAACATCACAAAAAAAAAAAAAAGTAAAGGACTAAATGGTGATCTTTGGACTCAACCTTAACACAATAAGACAGAGCCAAAACTGTTGCATATATTTCTCGCTTGTGTGAGTAAAAAGGTTTCAAAAACCATTTTAAATAACAGCATAACATATAAAAAAAAAAACTCAGAAAATACTCAATGCCTCTTTTAGGGATAAAAGAGCAAGAGAATACTAACATAGATAAGGGCATGTTGTTTCCCATGTGTAAACAATGGCAGGTCAACTTAAACTGTAAACAATTACCTCAAATACGCAGAGGGGAAAAGGAAGTTAACAAACAGTGTAGAGATGCAGTAGAAAATTTCTTGCAGTAAAAAAGGATAGAAAATCGAAAACTGGAGTGCATGAAAAGAATTATTATCTTTCCCTGAGAATTAAGTTCTAGCAGGGAAATGGTCCACGAATTCCAGGATCAACAGTATAGAAATGCAGTAGAAAATTTCTTGCAGTAAAAAATGATAGAAAATCGAATACTGGAGTGCATGAAAAGAGTTATTATCTTTCCCTGAGAATTAAGTTCTAGCAGGGAAATGGTACCACAAATTATCCAGGATCAACTGCAAGCTCTAATAAACATCGGAAGTCGACTTTGGAGTTTTAGAATTGAATACACTGCTCAGAAATCCTGGGAGGCATGCAAGCTTTTCTTCATTTCAGTAAAGATTCTCAATATCTGTGAAAGTTAATGATACCCTGTACTAGTTAGCATTTGATCAGACTGCTACTTCTCCTACAAAACAACACACACTGTGAGTAGGCTTATGTGGGCATATCTAATGCATGCAAATAAGGAGGAACAATTGTAAGGTTCATTTGAGGCAGACAACTAAGGTTTTGATGCATGTGGAAATATCTATGTTCTGTGGAAAGATCGAGAGATGGGGCATACATACTTCAAAACTGTCAACCATGTATTAGAGTTTGCAATCTTCTTAAGTGGTTGGAACAAGTAGGTTAAGTTTAAATTATTAACTTCAAAGCTTTGTGCAAGTTTCAAACTGGCTCAACCTAATCATGAGTACATTGATTTCTTATCACTGGGATTTCAACAAATAGCTGGAATATATATTTGAATATCAAATCAATAGCTGTGTTGTTAGCTTGTCATGCTTGATCATCAATTGACTAGACAAATGAAATACTTGCAAAGTTTGTTGGCATTGGAGATCATGGATATCATACATGAAGCAGCAAGACCACATGGTAGGCTGGCTTGGCGATCCACCAATTCTTGTCTGTAAAGAAACATTATTCACCAGTGGTCCAGAGTTGGATAGAAGTGAAAGTCTGAATCAATGCTGATAGGTTTTATTAGACAGATACCTCACTTCTGGTCCCTGTGACCCTGTATTGTCCGTCATCTCAAGGATGTAGGGAAGGATGTTTGAAAAAAAGGGCAGCAGCATATGCATCTGCTGGTGGCTGAATTAAGTGAATGGGAAGACAAACCCATGTGATTTCTTGATTTGAAACAAGCTCGCCTCCCTCATTGGTGCCAATGTTAACCACTCATTTCATGTAGTAGATGATCTTCCACACACCCTTTCATCATCTATATATACATACACAAATCAATCATCAGGAACTCAACTCCTCTCATTTATCAAACATCAAAGCTTTCTCTATTTCCCAGATCCTTTCAAGTCTTTTTATTATTTATCCACTTGGGAATATGGAAGCCATGGGTTTCCGGCTGCCTGGAATTGTTAGCCCCAAGAGAAGTCTGACTCGATCTTCATCTAATGCAAACAAGACAGCTTCAAAGACCTTGGATATCCCAAAAGGCTATTTTGCAGTCTATGTCGGAGAGAGCCAGAAGAAGCGATTTGTGATTCCAATATCATACTTGAACCAACCTTCATTTATGGATTTGCTGAGTCAAGCTGTAGAAGAATTTGGATACGATCATCCCATGGGCAGTATCACAATCCCTTGCAGTGAAGACACCTTCCTTGATCTCACTTCCAGTTTAAGTGAGTGACTGAATGATGAAATCAAAATGGGATCCAACTTCATATTCAAAAAGCCGTTGAGTCAAGATGAAGAAGAGGCATGTCATCAACTGAATTGACTCACTGCTTCTGCTGATGGGAATCTTCTGTGAGTTTGAAGCTGCAGTGGAGCTGAACTGAAAGATACACAATTTATGAAGCAGACATATGACAATATTGTATGCATCTTCAACAACATTAATTGGTGCAAAAATCACGATTGCAATTTTGAACTGAAAGAAAGTGAAATTATGTATTCAACTAATGTAAACTTAGCTCTCCCAGGATAACATTCTGGGAACAAAGAATATACTACAAGTCTCATTGATCTACTTGTCTTATTTTTTGCCACACCATTACCATTAGTCACTAACATGCAGCATATTTACACAAAAAATAATAACGTCTGAATGCTTACAGTAGATTTTGACATCTGGGGAATACTTCCTCCTTAACATATATATCTGCAGAAAGGGATTTACTTTTCAGTCTGATTGCCTATGTAGCATTCAAGACCGAACTTGTGTGCTTCCCATGTGATATACAAAACCAAATAAAGAGGATTATTTGCTAGTTTTACATTATGAATAGGAAGAGTATAAAGGCAACAAGTTGAGCTAACCTTTTAAACCCAGGAATATATGGGCATGTATAAAGCAGCAAGAATAAATAGTCATGTTGTTCAAGTAGCTCAGTTAAATGTACTAAAACAAAAAAGTTCCATTCTTCAAACCAAAGAATACACAAAATGTAGAGGAATATTGACACTTCAAGTGAGCATAAGAAAGAGAAGAGTTCTCAGACGCATTTCATCAAACAGTTGCGGGACAACATTCCAGTTATTCATAAACACGGAATCACTGATGGTTCAATGTCACAAAAAGCAAACAGAATGGAAGAAAATCGAAAACCCAGAAAGCAAAGGTAGGCTACCTGGAATCAAAAGATGAGAAAACCCCCAAAAAAATTTGGACCATTTCTCGATTTATGCGTGTCATCCTTGCGCAGGGGCCATGCTAATCTTCTCTGTATCGTTCCAATTTTATCGGATGTCCCCGAAGGGACGTTCTCCCCTGCAAGCTCTGTCTATATGAACAGGCTCACCTCGTCGCTGTTTCCCAATGTGGGACTTGCAAAACAAATATTTTAAAAGCAGGCGTGCCTCACGTGCCCTCTCTCAGTTGGTTTTAAACTTTTAACCAAGATTTAAAAACTAACAAAGTTTGACTGCTTATGGCACCTATCCAAGTTAATATTTTTTTAATAATCTTTATACGAACTTGAAGATCATGCTGCAAGGCTTTAGTTCCTGGTATCGGATGTATCGGAAGCATACCTTTATGAATTCAAATTGTGCTTGAAGTGAGGCAGTTAAAGAGGATTTACATAGATTGATAATATCATTTTAGAACAAACTGATAACACAAATTAATAGCCAATTTTAGAGCTCCTATACTTCGATCCGATCTTTGGAGTGGCGCCTCTCATGTCTTGCAGTTGCTTCTTATATTCACTAGTATCCTGACATACTAGCTAGTTTTCAGTAAAGTTATCAAAAATCAAAAGGGTTATACATATTCTAATTTCATCATTTTCTTCTAATATCATTGTGAATAACAATTTTTTTAGTATCCGATTGTAACCACTTAAGCGAAATTTCTAAATTGACCAAACCAATTGTATGCACTGTTCTTTTAGCATGTTGAGCCTAGAGACCATATATGAAACACACTGAAGCTGCACATTTCTCAAGCTGGTATTCAGCTTAAAGTATGCAATCTTCATATGAACACTACACCTAGTAGCTTAAATTTAATTCCTCAACATTTTGCTCAAGCTTCGTATACGTGCAAAGGATTTTGAAATGTTTGAATAAGTACCTTCTCTATCGATGAAACACTAACACAAAGGAATCTGGAATCTATAACCTCCCAATTTTTCCACCTTCACATGAAAAACCTTTAGTTACGCTAATGGCTCCCTACTTTGGATGTCTATGTAGGAGGAACAGAAGACTTGGACGTCTCTACAAAAGAAGAGGGTTTCTTCAGTAGCATATTTGAAATCTCCTGGGGGAATAATGAGTTACGTGAATGGAAAGACAAAAACAAACCCATGTGATTTCAGGATTTCTCACAAGCCTCCCAGTGTCCCTCATTGCTATCCATTTGACCACTCATTTCATGTACTATATGATAGTCCTTCAATCTTCACCACTAGATGATTATTGCAGCCTCTATCTTTCAACATACATATGTAGTTTGTTAGACATATTGAAACTTGTGGTAGCTAGTCTTCTTCTTGTCCGCTATATATCCAACGGAGGTAGGGAACGTATGTTTCTATCCAAGTATACAGTTTGGTAACATTTGCATGTGAAATCTAAGTGGGGCTTAAGTTCCACATGTGATCTCTCACAAGCTACTGCTCGTAACTGGAGCCCAACTCGGTTCTTCTTCACCAAGCATTTCATCTACCAGATGAATTACCACATACCATCTCACCTATATATACACACATGATCAACTTCATAAGCTACTCAACTCCTCTCATTGCAAGCATCAAATAAAGCTTTTCTGTTTCCCAAGTCCTTTCAATTCTTTCTTCCTCTTTTGATCACTTCAGTAATACAGAAATCATGGGTTTCCGATTGCCTCGAATTGCCAACACAAAGAAAGCAGATATCCCAAAAGGCCACTTTGGGGTATATGTTGGAGAGAGCCAGAAGAAACGATTTGTGGTTCCAATATCATATTTGAACCAACCTTCATTTCAGGATTTGCTGAGTCAAGCTGAAGAAGAATTCGGATACCATCATCCAATGGGTGGTATCACAATTCCTTGCAGTCAAGATACCTTCCTTGATGTCACTTTCCGCCTTGGTGTGTGAGTCAAGAACACTACTCAAACGACATTGCATGAACTCTCTAAGACAACTACTGTCTGAAGTTCTTGACACCAAATTTTGAACCCCATGTAAAATTTTCTTGTCCTCCAGAAAATTATGGGAATATACAATATATTTCAAATTATCCTGATCAAATTTCTAATTAGTTGTCAGTAACTTTCATTAGCTCATTTTTTTCTTCTTGTATCTCTATGCTACAAGTCTACAACTACCAAATCCCAGCAAATTTTGATGAGGAATTAATACTGATGAATTAATGGATTATCTATTTTTTAACCAAGGCATGCCAAATACAAAACGGGGTCTTCAATTAAACCACATCTGATCCCGACATTGCGATCTCTCAAATTTAATGAGGTGCTTTCCCATCAAAATATGCAGATAACGTCATCCATAGGCTTTAATTAGTCTTTGATACCCTGTGGTATTAAAAGAATTGTGGAGGGGCAAAATCGTCAGATAGGAAAAGTCAAACGAAAACTGGCGCTTTTTCATAGTGGGGAGAGTGGACGCACCAGCTCCACTCACATACTTGATCAGATTTCCCAATTTCGAGGATAGCTCCAAGTAGGAGCTCTATCTAATGAAAGAAGTGATCATGAACTTCTACCCTATACAAGCAGATATACAGCAGGATAGCTCCAAGACAGTTGATTTGCCTATAGACCTGCCAATATAATAAATGGTAAATTACTATGATAAAAAAATATTTCAAGGACAAGAAAATAAAAAAGTATTTGAAATTCACAAATATTTGGTTTATGCGGTAAACTAGATACAGTTCTCACAACTTGGTTTAACTTCTTGTTTCTGCTTCACTTGTTTGTTCATGTGCTTAATAATTGTGTAGGCACATGATGTGATACACTTGACACTTGCTTCTGACTTGGATCCATTCTGAATATTCTTCTCTCTAATATTTCTAAATGTTTAGAATTCGTTCATTGTATTGCGTGCATTTTCAACAATAAGAACGCTCATTTATATGTGATCATCTTCAAAGAGAAGGAAAAGAAAGTAAATATATGTGAGCATGAGGACAATTAATTCATTAGGCCTGGAAAATGGGCGGGTTGGGTTACATACGGTTTAACAGGTTGCAGTCTTAACAGGTTGAATTTGATGGGTTCGAAAGTTACCTGTTGGAACCGAAGTGGTTGTTTATAAACCTATCATGGAAAATTTCAATACATCATGAACTTATTATTAATTAACAATTAATATGCAATGATTGGCTGAATACTCAAATTTTTTCTATCTATATCTTCAACATTATATAATATAATAGCATGCATGCAGTGCAATATGATTATTGAATGAGAGGATGCTTCATGAAGATTAGAATTTCATGTTGTTATTATTTTAGAGACAGTTGGGAATGCACCGGGGCATAATGCACTGATGATGTATCGAACGGCTCCGTCAGTGGGGTCTGTCATTCTGGCCTCCATCAAGTGACTTGCACAGTGGCGGCGGTGAATTTCAATTTTTTACTGACTCATGCACGCCTCACATGTCCCTTCCTTTAATGTCCTTCGATCATACCCTAATTTAATCGAGTGAGTTTTTTAAATGTGGAGTGAAAACAAACTGAGAGGGGAGATCGGTTTCCTCATTCAAACCCAATTGGTGCTTGAAATTGGGAGATGTTGAAGAGCGAAACCTAACCCAATGGGGTGAAAGCAAACCCAAAGGGGAAATCAATTTCCTTCAGGAAAATATTTCATTTCCTTTAGTATCCCAATGACCCAAACACAAAGAATAATCTAGTTTCTTTTTCTAATGTTTCAATTCCGCGAACCAAACAAGAGCCTCAGAAAAGCAGATATAGTAAGCAAGACAAGCTTATGGCTTTGAAATATCATTGCTCTTATGAAACAATTGATGTTAGATTCTCATCCAGGTTTTTAAGAAACGAGCGGCAAAGTTATCTTTCTAGTTTAATATCTCTCAAAACTATGAAAGTTGTCACAAAAACTACGGAAATTTAACTCTAGCTAAAAGGTCAATTGCTTTTATTAGCTAGAGTTAAATTTCCGTAGTTTTTGTGACAACTTTCATAGTTTTGAGAGATATTAAACTAGAAAGATAACTTTGGCGCTCGTTTCTTAAAAACCTGGATGAGAATCTAACATCAATTGTTTCATAACATCAATTGGTTTTAAGGATGCTTGTCCAATTTGGAGTTGAGCATTCCAACAAACTATTCTAATCCTAAAAGGTCAGCCAGATCATCAATGGAATATCTTTGACGCCGAATAGGTTCTTTGAACATTTCACAAGAACCAAACTAGTTATGGCAACATTCTGGTGATGAGAGTATCACTCGGTACACTAGAAAGCTCTTGACATAGCATAACCAGTGGATTTGAACACTTATATCAAATCTTTCTAGGTCTTTCATTAAGTTTGGCGGACTCATGATTACTGCATGTCTCGTATGAATTATAACAAACATACCTTTTCCATCAAAAAGTATGTCTGCATACTCAGGGTTATGCAGCTCATTCATCAAATGTCCTTCATAATTGGATACATAGGTCCCATCCTTCAAAGAATAAACTTGAAGATGTCCACCAAAGGTTGTTCCCTTTAGTACGTTTGTTGTACTCTTTTTTGCATAAATTATAAAATATTAAAAAATTGCAAATATGAAACTCTTTTTCTTTGTTTTTATAATTAAAACGACATAATTTTAACCTATTAAGACTATCTCTAATCTTGGTGGTCTAAAATAAAACATGGTCTAAAATTGTGGATTTTCTAATTTATCCAAATGGTAAGGGCTATAATTTGCTCAACTCCAATCGTTCGGGGCTAAATTATAACTTGCTTAATATTGCATGTGGTTGACCGATCTACAACCTTTCTCCATCCACTTGTGGTCTACAATGTGGTCTAAATAAAAACCAACCTTTGGTATTTAGACCCTTAATACATATTTTATAATAGATCCAACCTGTTATTCGAGATGGGTTTTGGAAGCATAGTGTCCGAAATGTGGACTTTGGACCAAGGATTGAAGATAGCCTTAGTTTAGTAAATACCTTGCTTCTTCACTATTTTTAATTCTTACAATGAATGCTAACAAAAATGCATGTTAAGAGTTTGATAACACAAATCATTTATCTCATGAATAAACCTGGAGAAAAGTTTTACATATTAGGTATTCACTATGATTCAAGAAACCAAGTATTTGGCCGATACTATTGCTTAAGTCATCATTGCTTTGGATTGATTGAAAGAACTCATGTTATGGTCATGTACTATAAATGTCTGACCTTTAGCAACTTGAGTTCGTCAGTAAAAGGTGATGATCTGTCACCAGAGGGTATTGCTTAAGGAGTAGTTATCATCAATTAGGCAATACATTAGACACAATCTACCTAAGGAAAGACTAAGTGGATCTTCGCTTGATCCAATATTTGAAAACCACCAAATCTACAAGCTACAAGAATCTATACATATTGAAATGACTCTGATAATCGAAGTTTAGTAAACATGTAATTATCACCAAGTAAGAGCTCTATCTAACGAAAATAGTGATTATAAACTTCTACCTTATACAAGCAGATATATAGCAGGATAGCTCCAAGATAGTTGACAAAAGTAGCCTCAATGTCAATAGACTTGCCAATATAAGAATTGGTACATTACCGTGATAAAATATATTTTAAGGACAAGAAAATAAAAAGATATTTGGAATTCACAAACTGGACATAGTTTTCATAACTTGGTTTAGCTTCTTATTTCTGCTTGGCTTGTTTGTTTATGTGCTTACTTAATAATTGTATAGGCACATGATGCAATGCACTTGAGACTTGGATCCATTATGAATGTTTTTCTTTCTAATATTTCTAAATTTCTAGAATTCGTTCATTGTATTGCGTGCATTTTCAACAATAAGAATGTACATGCATTTATATGTCAGCATTTTCAAAGAAAAGGAAAAAAAAAAAATATATATATATATATATATATATGTAAGCATGAGGACAATGAACTCTTTAGGCTTGTCAAATGGGCGGGAGGGCTATAGATGATTTTAATGGGTTGTGGTCTTAACGAGTTGAATCCAATAGGTTTGCAGGTTGTACGTTGGAACCACTAAGGTATTTTTTTTTTCCTTCCATTTTTTGAAGCTCTTTTCCATGAACTTGTTAATCGGTTGGATCCATCGTCATTGTCATCAGAATAGCCAACGACATCACTCTCACCTTTGCCGCAGATCTCAACATTGAGAAACCCAACCAATTCTTCATCTTCTTGTCCAATGAAAGCGCGAAACTCCATGGATAAAGGTACGAAGAAGGATTTGAAACTCAAGGTCGGTGGTCTTTTCATTTATAATATAATCAATTGCACCCTTGTTTGATGCAACATTGTCCACTGAGATTATCAAAACCTTATATATCCTCAACTGAACCAAGCAAATTTCTAGACTTTTTTCCGTTGGTTGTTCATTAGTGATTGAGAATGTCACATAAGTTCAAGATGCATATTTCACCCATCATCAATGAAATGGACTACCAACACCATATAGTTAACATTTAGTACCGATGTCCACAAATCGGTAGCTAGTGAGACAAACTTAGTGATTTCTTAACTCTAACCTTAACTACTTTTTCATTATACATCTCTAAAAAGTTCTTCAGAATTACTTGTCTAGATGGGATTACAAATTTACAAACTGTAAATAAACAAAACCTCTTAAAGCCTCGACGTATTCATCTCCTAGCTTTGGCAAATAAGGCTACTAAATCTAAGCTTACTGGTTGGAAATGAAAGCTTTTATCTATGGCAGGCAGGGTACAACTTGTTCAATCCATGTTTCAAAGCTACTTCTTCATAGTTTCATAGTGTATCTTTAGCCTTTCTCTCTTTTAAGAACATAGTAGTTTGTGCTCAGAATTTCATCTGGTCCAGAGACCTGACTATACGAAAGATGGTTACTATATCTTGGAGTCAGGTTTCTGCTCAGTGAGGGTGGGCCTGGCTTACGGGATCCTAAGGCTCTCAATCAAGCAGTGCTTCTTTGTTTTAATTGGGAACTCTCACCCCTCAAACTATTCTTGGGGCTTCTTTGCTAGGCACCGTTTTTCAGTTTCATGGTTTATGAAATTAAGGTTCTTTACTTCTTCAATCTGGCACGGTTTTAAAGTTTCTCTCCCTTTAATCTATTAGAATTCCAAATGGCTTATTGGTAATGGTTTTATGGTGAATTCTGGTCGGATAAATGGTTCGATGTCCCTATTTTAGAGGAGTTGCAATGTGTTTCTCTTTCACCTTAATTGCACATATCAGCAATAGTCCTTGCCAACTCGGTTTTACTTCTTATATCTGCATATTGCACAAAATATTCACAACATTACTCTTCCCCTTCAAGCTGAAAGGGATTGTCTCATTTGAAAACATTCCAGTTTTAGGGTCCCTTCCTTCATCAGAAGTTCACTAACAAAAGTTGGGCTTCCAGCATTTGGAAATCATTTATTCCTCTTTGGTGCTCATTGTTAGCTTGCGGACTTTTCAATAACAGGTTAGTCACATTCTAGCTTCAGCGCTATGGGGTTACCCTTGTTTCGAAATGTCTCTTGTGCTCTTTGGGTTGTGTGGAGGATTCAGAGCATTTATTTTTCAATTGTTCTTTTGCTCAGCATATTTGACAGTGGTTAGCTTGTTGTTTTGTGACTTCTCTGCCTCCTCATTGGTCGCTGGATGAATTATGGGCTTCTTTTATTGGGAAGCATTTTTCTCCTCAATTAGCTAATGTTTGGTTAGCAGCGAGTCTTTTTAGTCTGATGCAGATTTGGAAAGTGCGGAACAAACAAGTATTTGATAATAAGTAGCTCTCTCTTTGGCGTGTTCTATGTTCAATTAAAACTTGAGTCTGTTTTGCTTCCCCTTATTTTTCTAGTCGTTCAAAAGGATTGTTGGATGCAAATATTCTTAAGGAATTTGGAGTTTATTCAATTATTTGACAGGTCCAGACTTCCTCGTATGGTTGTGGCTTTTTCCGACTCATCCTTGGATTAAGCTTAATACTTATGGTCTTGCTAAAGAGAATCCTGGGATAGCTCATGTGGTGGCATTGCTAGAGTTTATGGTGGGCGTTACATTGGAGACTATTGTCAAAACTTAGGTTTCCAGAATGCTTTCTATTCAGAGTTAATGGCAGTGATTATTGGCGTGGAGTTTGTATTTCAACTTGCTTGGCATACTGTTTGGTTAGAGAGTGATTCTATGAGTGTAATTGAAGGGTTAATGCCCTCTACCTGTATTCCCCCTGGCCTCTATGGGTTCATTGACCCAATTGTTCAGCTCTTCTCAAATTGATGCAATTTCACTTCAATCATATTCATAAGGAAGGTAACTCGGCAGTTGATTGCTTGTCCAATTTGGAATTGTCCTTTAGTTCTCTTTGTTGTTTTCTACGGCTCTGGTGGAGATTGTTTCTAAGCTTAGTAAGGATGCTCTGGAGTCTCGTTTGGTTCACGGAAAGGAAAGTAATTCATTTGTCTTTCCCATGGGAAGGAAAATGACATTTCCTAAGAACTTTCCATTCCAATGTTTGGTAACATTGGGAAAGTTGTTAAAAAGTTTGTAATTAATAGAATAAAATAATGTGTTGTGAGTAATAAATGCAAAGAAAGAATGGGAGAATGTGATTCCTTTGGTATTTGGAAGAAACCACTTTCCCTCTTATTTTCCCTCCATTCAGGAAAAGTATTTCCTTTCCTTTGTATCCCAAATGCAAGAAAGGAACAAGTTTCCTTTACTGATGCTTGCTTTCTGCCAACCAAACGTGGCCTGGGAGTCCCTTTGAGATGGTCGTGATTGGTTTTCTGAACATGGGTTGCAGCGATATTCGTTGGGTGATCTCAGAAGCAACATAAATTGAAAAATGCCTATCCTTTTGTTAGTTTTTTCTCACTCTAGAGTTGTCCTTGTTTCATTTTTAATAGAAAGGTTTTGGTTGATGTCCCTCTCTCCCATATTGTTTTTTCTCTTTTATTTTAATAAAATAATAAAATAGAGGAATGTGCGGTGGATTTTTGAGTGCAGTGGTTCTGCGATTTCCTCTCGATTCCCGTTTCTCTAAAACATTTTTGAAATAAACAAGAAGACATCCAAGTGATTCCTAAAGATATATCCTGCAATTGGACAGAAGAAAACCATGTTAAGTTTATGAATGCAAAGAATTAGCTGCACACAATGTGATAATTAATGATCAACTGATGGTAACCTTTTTTCTATAAGTACATTTTGATTGATGAATGTTCTTTGTTCTTTGTAAGTTTGTAATGAATAATATTCCATGATCATTCAAATATACTGTTAAGATTAACTGAGTAACCAGGAGGATTCAGATTGAAATTAAAAAACGAAACTAAAAGTATTGATAATGACTTGTGATCCATCCCAAAGCTGACCCCAGTAGACACTTTCAAATCCTCCTTCTCCAAGTTTGCTGTCATAATTAAAGTTGTTTGTCATAATTACTTGTGATCCTCCATGTTGGCTGCTTCTTTCCTCTTTGTTTCCTATACATCAAATTCCATTCAATCATAACATGAGGTACATAGTATTAAAATAAAAAAATTTGAATGAATAAGCAAATTTCTAAAGCAAAAAATATTATTGCTAATAGCAGACAAACAACAGCACTGAAGGCAATCAAAGACCAAGAATCGAAACACCAAATGGGTAAAGTTCAGGACACTTTTCATGCTTGCTGAATTAGACAAAATGGAATAAAAAAGATGAATTGCGTGTTGAATTAAATTCCATAGATAGTTTAACTCAAATTCTCAACCTACAAACTAAATTCAGAACGTATTTGATGAGACTAAACCAATCAAAAACAAGAACCCATATAACCCAACACCAAATTGAAATCACATTCAAACTAAATCCCACACTCCACCAAAACAAAAGAAGACACGAAATTTACCTCGTCATCCACATCGTTGCTTCAGAAACCGATTAATATGCAGCACCTAAACAAATAAAACAAACAAAATCAAAACCAATGATTTAAGCTTATACATTAAGTTCAAACAATCAAACATCATTCAGATGATCCCAAAAACCATGCAATTACAGCAAACCCAAAACTCCAGGAAAAAAATTACCAATACCCACAAATAGATTCACACAACCCGATTGAGCAAATGTTGAAGAAACAATTTGATGATAATGGTCTGCAGATGATAACACAAATGAAAGTAATGAACTTTGGATCAAACGTACCCAATGATGAAAAAGCTGTTAATTTGAGAAGCCAAATGGATGAACAGTTCTTATGAACTTGGGTACTGTTCTTATGAGAAGTGTTCATCCATAGTAAGACCTTTCAATTGAACTTGATATTTTGCATCTATTAGATGTCTTCCTTTCTCACAGTCCTTCGGGATCAAGCAAAGATCTTTCAATGTCGAATCTATAGTAAGGTTCTGAATGGGAGGAACTAAAGAGAACTGCTTTCGGTTTTTGCATCGCCTTGCAGCTTACCCGCGCTGTCTTTCCTCTTCGCAATCAATGGAACTTGATTTAGCAATTGAGGATGAGAGCATGCAGGTTTTCCAATTTATTGATTTAGAGGAGGGGAGGGGCTTAAGAGGATCGCTTAATTACAAAACCCAAAACAAAACCGGAGACATCGGTGGAAGAGACCAGAAACAGAAGGAAAGGGCAAAATCGTAAAGGCCCTATTCATACGAAGAGGAACTGTTCATAAGCACAGTAAAAAAAGGAGGTCAGCTTTATGTTGAGGCTGCGGGTAGTATCTAGAGACTTGAGACTTGGGTAACACCCTATTTGGCTACCAAACACCAAGACTACAATTTCATACATTATGATGAAAAAGAATTCAACTTGAATTTCCCATTCCTTAATTGTTTTGCTCCTTTTTTTTTTTGTTTTTTTGTGGGAATCAAATAGATAGATGCATGCACGCTAAGGAACTCAAAAGAAAAGGAAGAAATTAAGGAACCTGACTGAGGCATTTCTCTGAATTTAGATAAGACTGCCCCCACTCCTATTCACCAAGAAATCAAAATCTAGCCCACTAACCCATTTTGTACATGGATAACTTCCCACTACCCTCATCTGCAGAAAACTCCTCATATTTCTCTCACTTCAATAATTATCGAGACATAAATATTACAAAAAGAAAATTTAAAACAAAAAATCTGTTTTACATATGCATAGTTGTTAAAGGAAAAATACATTATGTGCCTTCGTCAAAGTGATTGACGGAGAGGGAATCAAGCAATTAGCAATTACCATCAATAAGCACAATTACGGATTAATTAGCGTTTAATGTCATCATTGTAATTGTTCTTTCCATTGTAATTCTCTCCCTATATAAAGGGGCTATGAAATGAAATGAGTAGACCATTTTTCCAATCCATTTTTACTTTAACACGTTATCAGCACGCTCAGAGCCAATAGTCAAGACAAAAAAAAAAAAAAATTCTCCCTAGGCCGGCCTCACCTTTGCCTCTCCAACTGAGCACCCGGCCAAGCACCACAGTGCCTAGCCCAGCACACGGGCCTCCAGCGCGGCCCCTGCAAACCCAACGCACCCACAGCCTCGCTGCCTAACCCCACCACCGAGCCCAGATCGGCCTCACTGCCCAGACCACCCCCGCGCCTGCAACACCGACAGATCCATCATTCCAGCCGGCCTCAACCCGTCAAATCCTTCTTCCCTTCACCGCCCAGCGTCCCCGCAACTGCGCAGCGCAGCCCCGCTCATCCTCCCGGCCACGAAGCCTCACAAACCGAGCGCCATCCACCGATCTCGACCTCGAACCAGATTTCCTGCAGCCTCGATTCGCCTGCAGCACAACACCACGTTCAGGCCAGCCTTGCAGAGCCCATCCCCGCGTCAGTCCACCATAGCAACTGGAATTGTCTGCAAACCAGAAGGAAAGGAGGAGGAAGAAAAGAAAAGAAATAAAAAAAAACAAAGAAAAAGGAGAAGTGACCCGGCCCAAAAGAAAACCTAGCCCAGAAAAAAAAAAAGAGACAAAAGAGAAAAAAACCAGGCCCAAAGTAAAGACTCGGCCCAAAAAAAAAAAATAGCAGGCCCTGCGGCCAGAAAAGCAAAACTGCTGCCCAAACAGAAAAAAACAAAAGGCCCAAAGAAAAAAAAATAAAAACAGAAAGAAAAATGAAACTCCGCCCAAAGTAAAGGGGCCAGCCCAAAGAGCAGACCCGGCCCAGACTAAGAAAAAAAACTCCGGCCCACTGCTGAAAAAAAAATCGCTACGCACGCCTGCAACAACACGCGCGTGCGCTAGGATTTTTTTATTTTCTCGAAATCAAGTATGTTTTCTTTATTTTGTTTTTATGATTTTTAATCAAGCATGTGAATTTTATTTATGTTTTCTATTTTTAAGCATGCTTTATACTTCATTGTTCATGCTTTTATTATATTTTGTTATTAAGCATGTTTAGTTAAATAATTTTGATAATTTTAAAGCATGCCTTATTATTTATGTTTTATATGATTATATTTAAGCATGATTTATAATTATGTTTAAGCATGCTTTATATTTTATTGCTTATATTTTTATTATGAATTTTTAAGGATGTTTCGTGATTTTTATTTTACGCATGATAGATTATTGCTATCAGTATGTGGAACACACATTTTGGTGTTTATTTATGAATTTCTTGAGCATGCCATGTAATTTATTTTAATATATGCTATGTTTTTATTATTTATTACATGCTATAATTATTACTTGTTTAGAATGCAATACAACATATAAACTCCATTTTGCCATGATAATGAAAACTCATAAGCATTATACATACATACTTACCGTGATAATGCATTTTCACGTAGCATCGAAAAAAAATGTGACCATTACGAATCTTGGTCTTAAAATCTAATTCATATTTTTGGAAAATAATTCACGTGGATGTCTTTATGACTGCGTAATTTATATCTTCCCTCTTGTTTATGTAGATGGCTGATACAACTCGACCTGAATTTGACATTTTGGACTCAGACGGACTTGAGTACCACCGTTGGGTTTCTGATGTAGAAACTGCCTTTGTGGCAAGAGATTACACTGCCACCATTACCGACCCCAAAGACGATGGACCGTCTGACAAGGTGAAAGCAAATGCCTTAATGTTTCTGAGGCGACATATTGATTCTAGCCTATGCTGGGAGTACCTTCAGTTGAAGACACCCAAAGAACTGTGGGATGCCCTTAAGGGACGTTTTGGGAACATTCATGACACCTTGCTCCCAGAACTAACCGTTCAGTGGAATGAAATCTGCTTGCAAGGGTCAATGACTTCAACAAGGATATGTTGCGCCTAAAAGCACGTCTAAATTTCTGTGGAAAGGAACTCACAGAAGATGATATGATCCAGAAGACTCTTTCCACTTTTCCTACTTCAGCAATTATACTAGCGAACTAGTATAGGCTGGAGTATGATAACAAAAGAATCACAACCTTCAACAAGCTGATCAACCTACTGCAAGTGGCTGAGAGGTATAATGAGGTTCTTTTGAACAACAATGTCAGGCCTGTTGGGACAAAGAATATTTCCGAGGCTAATTATGGCAAAGTAAAAGGTGGAAAGAACCCCAATGCAAAGGGAATTCGACGTGCTGATCCCTACCCACGTGGCAACAAAGCACCACGTGGCAAGGGACATGGGGGTCATGATATGGGCCGTGGAGGCCCTCCCAATGTATGGCTCAGAGATGGTGGTGCTGGCCCTAGTGGTCATGGAAACAAGGTGCAAAGGGCACCTAAGAACCCTTCAGTCAAACAGAATAGAGTTGGCAATGAACCATGCTATAGGTGTGGAGTCATTGGCATTGGTACAAGAACTGCCAAGCAAGCAACAAAGTAGCAGCCCATTACAAGAGGTATAGGGAGTCAAAAGAACAAGAGGCTCACTATATGGAAGAAGGAGGCCATGACCCAGACGTCAACCTCACAATTGCAGACTTTAATGGCAACAAGGAATTTGCTCAGTCAACCGATGCACCAGATTTTGACTGATCTGCTTTATTTACTTTATTTTCCAAAAACAGTTGTGAAGGCATAATGCCTCATTTTTAATTAGACTATTACTTGATCTTAAAGTTTATTTCAATAATGGTTTGATGAATTAGAACAAGACCTTGATTTGATTATCGTTGGTTTATTAATAAATTTCGAATTTTATTCTCAAGCACTGAATTTATTCAAATTTATTTACTACACATATTTACATGGTTCAAAATTGCAATATAAAGATGTAAAGCAATACATCTAGAGAAAAAGATTATTATTAGAATGAAAAGATTATCATTCTACTAAAATGGAAATACTCTAAAGAATCTGAGATATATTTAAAGTCAAAGACGCTCTGTATGCACCAAGAGCTAATCGAACCTTGTTAAGTTTCAAGCTAACAGTTATCATGTAAAAACACACTGTGAGAATGGAACTGAATACATTTATATTACCTCTAATGAATGTGGAAGGAAACACATTTTAGAGAAACTTATGAGTCAATCTAGTGGACTGTACCTCACTACGATTCGGATCATTGAATCCTATACTGTCACCAATAGTGAAATGTGGGACACTGACTCATACAAGATTTGGCATGACCGCCTAGGTCATCCTGGTCGTGACATGATGATCCGTATTTTAGAAAACTCATATGGACATCCCTTCTTTCGAGTGAAACATAAAATGGGACAAAAATTCGTCACACTGCAAGGTGTCGTTTCTAGTATTGCTCAAATGCAGTTATTGCCTTCTGAAGTACCAGAAGCACTACCTCCCTCCCATTATGCCTCATTGACTATTTCAAAGGCATAACGCTCGTTTTGCAAAGCTTGCTCTTTAGCAAAAACAGGATTGAGATCTTCCTATGCTAAAGATACAAAACAAAACATTCCATTCTTACAAAGGATACAAGGAGATATCTGTGGACCTATCCATCCAGAATGCGGACCATTCAAGTACTTTATGGTTCTGGTGGATGCTTCGACAATCTGGTCACATGTTGTTTTATTGTCCACAAGAAATGCTGCAAAACTCCTAGCACAAATTATACATTTAAAGGCTCACCACCCTGATAACCCTATCAAGTCTATAAGGCTTGATAACGCTGGAGAGTTTACATCAAAAGCATTTGATGAATATTGCATGCCTATTGGGATCGATGTAGAGCATCCTGTACCCCATGTGCATACACAAAATGGTCTCGCAGTAGCCACCATCAAAAGGCTACATATGGTGGCTGGGGCAGTGGTTATGCGCACCAACCTGCCTATATCTACCTGGGGTTATGCAATATTGAACACAGCTTTACTTATTCGTTTCAGACCCACTGCTAGCCAACCATTTTCTGCGTACCAGTTGGTAACTGGATATGAGCCTGACATTTCACACTTATGCATATTTGGTTGAGCAGTATATGTGCCTATTGCGCCCCCACTGCGCACCAAAATGGGTCCTCAGAGACGATTAAGTATTTATGTTGGATATGAATCCCCAACAATTATCCGCTATTTGGAAACCTTGATAGGCGATCTCTCTACCGCTAAATTTGCAGACTGTCACTTTGATGAGACAGTCTTCCCGTCGTTAGGGGGAGATAGGAAAAAGGATTTTCCAAGGGAACGACAGGAATTGTCGTGGTTTGTTCCCACTCTGTCTCATTTTGATCCCCGCACTTCACAAAGTGAAAGTGAAGTGAAAAGAATAATCGATCTTTAGAACGTAGCAGATTCGATGCCTGATGCGTTTACAGATATCACAAAAGTGAGGAGATCACATATACCAGCTGCAAATGTGCCTGCAAGGTCAGAAGTCCCCAACAAGGGGCACGGTGCTACAGATAGAGGCACTACAACCGTACTTAGTGAAGGTGTGGTTGAGGCCGTGGCTCCCTGAGGAAGAGGGGGAGGCCACTTGGTTCGATTGACACTTACCCAAGGAAGAAGAGGATGAGTAAGGCACAAACCAATCATCAATGTATAGAATCCCTCTCATGAGATTGTCTCTTATTATAGTTATGTTCATGAATCAATACTGGAGGATGCTTCGATGTTAAAAATGATTCCAGAGAACAAAGAAATCTTAGAGGATTATGAGAGTGCGTATGAGTCAATAGAAAGATCTTCCATACACATTGATGATATATATACTGTTGCTCAAGGAATCATCGAGCACGATGATATCGAACCACGCTCTGTTGAAAAATGTCAACAAAGAGCAGATTGACCTAAATGGAAAGAATCAATCCAAGTAGAATTAGATTCTCTAACAAAGAGACAGGTATTTGGTCAGGTAGTGCTAACCCCACCAAGTGTAAAGCCTGTAGGACATAAATGAGTCTTTGTCAGAAAGCGTAATGAGAAGAATGAAGTCTTGAGGTACAAGACTAGCCTTGTGGCGCAAGCTTTCTCACAACGCTTTGGAATTGACTACGAGGAGACATACTCTCCCGTAATGGACGTTATAACGCTCCGCTACTTAGTTAGCTTGGTAGTTTCAGAAGGACTGGAAATGCAGCTCATGGATGTGGTTACTGGATATCTCTATGGGGATCTAGATTCAGAGATATATATGAAAGTGCTTGATGGCCTTACATTACCCAAGTCAAGTGACTCTAAACCACGGAGTGCGTTTGCAATTAGGTTGAAACGCTCATTTTACGGATTAAAACAATCCAGGTGGACGTTGTATACCCGTCTAAGTGACTACTTGATTGGGAAGGGATATAAGAACGATGAATTATGCCCCTGCGTATTCATAAAGAAAACAAGTTCCGGATTTGTAATTGTAGTAGTATATGTCGATGATATGAACATAGCAGGTACTCTTGATGAAATAAGAGAAACCGCGAGCTACCTGAAATCTGAATTTGAGATGAAGGATCTTGGGAAAACTCGATCCTGTCTAGGCCTTGAACTAGAACAACGAGTTTGTGGAATACTAATCTACCATTCTGCATATGTCCAGAAGTCAGGCAATTTAACATGGGCAAAGCGCATCCTGCTAGCACTCCCATGATCGGTCGAAGATTGGATGCAAGAAAAGATCCATTTCGTCCAAAGGAAGATGACGAAGAGGTGTTGGGAGCTGAAATTCCCTATCTAAGTGCAATATGCACATTATTGTACTTAGCCCAATGGACTCGACCAGACATTGCATTCTCAGTGAACTTGTTAGCTAGATTTAGCTCAGCGCCAACGCAGCGTCACTGGAATGGTACCAAGAACATTTTTCGATACCTAAAAGGAACCATTGACTTGGGACTGTTCTTTCCCTATAGAGAGACAAGAAGGGACCGCAGATGGAACTACAATCCCTAAAGGAAATGTTGATGGCGAAAGCGCCACTCCCTACACCGAAACGCCAAATGACGTTTTGATTGGTTTTGCTGATACTGGGTATCTCTCTGACCCACATAAAGATCGTTTCCAAACTGGTTATGTATTTACCATTGGGAACACGGCGATATCTTGGAGATCAACCAAGCAAACCCTTGTGGCTACCTCCTTGAACCACTCAGAGATCATTGCTCTACATGAGGCGGTTCGTGAGTGTGTATGGTTAAGAGCTATCATTACACATATTCGAGGGACTAGTGGTTTGAGTTCTACCACTGAAAAGCCTACTTGCATCTATGAAAATAATGCAGCTTGCATCAGATGAAGCTAGGATATATCAAGGGTGATAATACAAAACACATCGCCAAAGTTTTCCTACAATCAGCAACAACAGGGTCTCCTCAAGATTCAAATGAATCAAGTAAGGTCTGAGGAGAATGTGGCAGATTTGTTCACCAAATCATTGCCTAAGGCCATATTTGAGAAACATGTGAAAAGCATAGGAATGCGAAGACTTTCTAAGCTCCCCTGATTTTTGTAAGTATCAGGGGGAGGTGTAGACTTCAGGGGGAGTCCAACACACACATGTCATCCTCAAATGTAAAAGGTGCGTTGTGCACTTTTCCTTCGACCAAGGTGTATTTTTTGTCCCACAGGGTTTTTATTGTTACTTGGCAAGGTTTTTAGTGAGGCAACAACTCATGCACCATTTCATCTTTGACTTGGCACAAGGGGGAGTGTTAAAGGAAAAACACATTATGTGCCTTCGTCAAAGTGATTGACGGAGAGGGAATCAAGCAATTAGCAATTACCATCAATAAGCACAATTACGGATCAATTAGCGTTTAATGTCATCATGTAATCGTTCTTTCCATTATAATTCCCTCCCTATATAAAGGGGCTATGAAATGAAATGAGTATACCATTTTTCCAATCCATTTTTACTTTAACAATGGCATATATATATTTTTTTGAATCCACCCAAAACAGATGCCAATATATATAGTCGTCACAGGCCAGAATAGGCCGTTACATACCATTCCGCTGCCATGTACAGACAGACAAGAAGTTAGTGGTACTACCTACAAGTGGTACGTACATATAGTCCTACTCATTGTACATTCAAAAACGTAGACATAGCGGATATCCTCCTTCGGTACTATTCCAGAAATGCTAAAGAGACATAGATGCACATCTGTGCTTAGTTTCCTAATATAAGGAATTATTGTAATTTAGACAAACTAAAAAACATATAAATGGGCCTAGGGAAAAAACACCCCAGCCCAAATTATGCCACAGAACAGTCCCAAGAGAATGGGCCCAACTCAAGGCCCAGTGGAGAGTTGACCCGTGCCAGCCACCATCCTCAACCTCCAGCGCTGCCACCCATCCTTAACTCCATCGCCGGTCATGCCGTCAGACCTCCAGCCGCTGCGACCCCACACGAGACTAATCAGAACCGCCCAGCGACATCGCCCCCACGATCAGTATAGATCTACCACAGCCACGCCACCCCAGCGATCCTTCCATACCTCCAAAGCCTCGCCACCATACCGATCTGCCATAGCCACCGGTTCCAGAAATCTCCTGACGACGCCCCCACCGCAATAGGTCTTAAAAGCGCTCCCACCATCCCTATAGAATCTGACTAGCCTGGACCGCTCCGCCATACCCCGAGCCACCTTCATTCATGAGACTATCCGACAATAACTTTCAAGACCCGCCCGGCAGCAGCCCAAATCGGCATATCGAGACGCTGACGAGCGCCGCTAGACGAGAGGAATATCGGGAAAACCTAGACGCATAGCATATGTAGGCAAGACTAGTAATAATAATAGTAGGATGTTTACTAAATTCTTAACCAAATAAATGTTTTTATTTTTTTTTTGGATTTAGTGTCTTTTTCGAAGTTGTACAAAAACATTTGAGAAGTAAATCCACAAATAATTTTGTTCACACCAAACACAATTGCACAAGAAACCCAATTTTTGACAGTTTCATACAAATAAGGACACAGAGCTCATACCCAAAGAAAATGGAGCAGGCTTGGTTTTGGATTTTAATGCAAAATTACCAAAACTCTTAATTTTTAAAAAAATTTACAGCAATGCGATTGAGGATCAGATAACCTCAAACGTAGAGGTCTTCATCACCCACCCGGAAATCCAAAGTAGTTTCATTCCAATCCCCTCGCCATTTTGTCCAAATTTTCTGTCTCAATTTTAGCCTCTGATCTCTAAAGAGCAAGCCCCATTTCAGCGTCTCCTGATTCCAAACCACTGCCACCGGGATCCACGTCTTCCATTTTCTCGACAAAATTGCGCCCTTTACCTCCACCCTCGTCTGCCCATCCTCCCCACCTTCGCCACCCACCCTGACATAGCCGACAGGTTGCTGCTCCTCTTCTCCTAGTCCAAGGTGCCTAAGAACGAGCGAGCCAGTAGGGAAGCTATTATTGTTTGCTGCTCTGGAGCTTGAGGACTTAGGCCAGGAGATCACCAAGAAACTTCTCCAATTGTGTAGGAAAGAGCTAAGATCTTCCGGATTTTGGTTCTAGGACAATTGGGCTAGAGTGATTTCAAGTGTGTTTCATGTTTTTGAGGCAATTAGTCATGAAGTTTTGACTAAAACTGATAGTGTGAATCACAATTTCAATATACTACACAGGTGTATGGGACCTAAAGATCTTCTCAGTCATACTTTATTGCCTACGGTCTGACGGTCTCCTTTCCACGGTTCACCGATTCGCCAAGCAAGAACTAGCTAATGAGCTTTCTACAAATCGCAGATTAACTCAGCGATGTTGCCACCTCCAATATCAGGAATCGATGCCTCAATTGTCAAAATAGTACAGCCTGCCTCCAATGACCTCCCATTAGTGATCACAGCTAGTATGGATGGCTCAGTTTGGATCGCACATGGCAGTCAAATATCCAACTACAATTAGAGCACATAATTAAACTCGATTTGCCGAGTGTACTCTTGAAATAGTTGTCGTCATGTCGAAATCTGACCCAAGGATGACGAGTTTGGGTTAGGAGGGGAGTGGAGTGGAGGGGGTGTAGAGGGCTAGTTGGTTGGTTAGGTCGAGAAGTGGTAGCATGTGGCCTTGTCTAGGGTAGGGAAAGACTAGGATGTGAGGGGGCCAGTGGTTTTGGCCGCCGGAGATTGACATGGTTGTTGAGGAGAGGAGGATTAGAGAAAATAAGTTTTTTGTTGTAAGGTTTTGTTAGAGTGTGGGACTTTGGGTACAAGGGTAATTTAGCCCCTAATTTTGGGAGAGTGACTAGTTTTCAATGTCCACATCAGCAGTTAACGTCCAATTTGGATGGAGCAATTAAAAATAGACATGGTTAATGAAATTTGAGAGTATAAGGGTGTTGTTGATTAAATTGAAACCGTATGGACTAACATGACGTTTGGCCCAAACATCAAGCGGGGTAAATTGAATTTAATAGAACCAAAAGCTTAAATAGTAAGCATTTGCAGAGTCCTGCGTTATATACAAATGAACCTAACCACATGCTTACCGATTAACCTCATTTTCTTGCGTCTCTGCTGCGTATTCTTATCACACTTCAAAATGTTTGTGTTGGTTTTTTCCTGTGACACAAGTCCAACTTTCTAATCCTGGAAACTCAAGGATTCAGCTTGCAAGAATGCTATCCATTTATTCAAGGTAAGACACCATTGCTTTGTAAGTTTGAAAAAGGCGGGTTTATAAGATGTCGTTTTCCACTGATGAAATTTCTCTATTTGGTTTATTCTTGTGGCTATTTTTTTAAGTAGCTATGTAGTAGGAAAGGAAATGTCTAGGAAATTATATGTTGATTAATCATACCTTAGAAATAGTTCATCTCTTTTCATGTAACTTTGATGCATTGACTTATGTTGGGCTTTTCTTGTCTTTGTTTATTGCTGGTGTAATTCTTTAATCATTATCTTCATATTTTATCTCCCAAGGTAAGTATTTGCTTATTCTTGTGGTGTCATTGGGTCATATATTGTAACTCAAATCCTCTGCTTTGTTGATGTGTCGAAACTAGATGATACATTAAAGAAAGTATTGCTTATTTGTTTGCTAAGTTTTCTGTCGCTTCGGTGGCAAATCTTAGGATAGCTAGAGTATGTTAAAAGTAATTTTTGTTTCTCTTGCATTAAACTCTTTGCACAAGCTCTGTATGTTGTTTGTGAAACATTAATGTTTTTGTAATATGATATCAAAAAATAAAAACATTTTTTTTTTGGGTAGTCTTTCTTTATGTTAATGTCTAAGATTCAACGGTGGCTAAATCTTGGTTAACGCTGGCCTGATGGGCAGACCGCTACTTGTGGTGTAATCAGTATTTCCGCTACCTGTCAAGTAAAATACAAAGGGCGTTAGAGGAAGACCGCACTGGGCGGTCTTCTCTTCTCCAATGCCTAAGTTAGTCAATGTATTTATGTTGACAGAATAACAGTAGGTAAGTAGTAAACGCGTAATTAATGAGGAGAGAGGAGTGAACCTTTTTTAGGTGGGGAAGAAGCTGACTTCTTCCTTGTTTTCGATGTGGGACTGACATGCTTCAATTCCCAGTTTGTGGAGCTTCTGATGCTGTTTTGGCGCTGCGCGTGGCTACTCGTCAGCGGTGATCTGGGGGTGAGCCGGGGCTCAGACGGTAGCCTGCTTGGCTGTGTTTCCGTAGGTTACACTGTTGGTGGTAGTTGGTACCGCTGGCGGTAGCATGAGCGTGGCTCATTATAGCTAATTATACTTGGCAAATGCTCATGTAAGCACAAGTCCCCCAAGTCCCCAGTCAAGGAGGGCAATCTTGATGTACACAGGCATAATTAGCATCAGTGCATTGTCAACCATGGATTTGTTCTGAGCAAATGCTTTATACCTTTTTGGGTGGGCCCCTGCTAGGCCCCCCAGGGAGTCCTCCACTCCCCGGCTAAGATAGACCTCCGTTTGGCCGTAAATTGTTTGTTGAGGGGAGCTGCGCGGAGCAGAGGGTGTTGGGTAGCGATCCCAATCTTTGGTACTCGAGTGTCGGGGGTCAACGTGCCTGATCAGGGCCGTCGAAGACTTGTGTTTGACATGTCCCCTTAGTTGTCCAAGAGGAACAGGGCTTAATTGCAACTCAGCGTAGCGGTCGTTGTCGTTGCCTCGGGAGTCGCCGTTGGCGGAAGTCCCTCCGCTGATGGCCACTGGTGTGACGCGTTGCGGGGATTCTTGTAAGATGGAAGGGAGAAGTTCCGCTAGCAGTGTTGCGCTTAGCGGAGACTATCTCGCTTGCAAGATGAAAGGGAGAAGTTCTGCTAGCGGTGTTGCGCTTAGAGGAGACTCACTTGCAAGATGAAAGGGAGAAGTCCCGCTAGCGGTGTTGTACTTAGCGGAGACTCGCTTGTAAGATGAAAGGGATAAGTTCCGCTAGTGGTGTTGCGCTTAGCGGATACTCGCTTGCAAGATGAAAGGGAGAAGTCCTGCTAGCGGTGTTGCGCTTAGCGGAGACTCGCTTGCAAGATGAAAGGGAGAAGTCCCGCTAGCGGTGTTGCGCTTAGCGGAGATTGTCTCGACGATTGGTTTGTTTGCCCTTTTGACTGTTACTTCAAATGGAGGCTTCGTCTGACAGCGCCCGACATGTGGTTATCATGCATTGGGTTGGCGTGTGAGCGCACATCACCTCAGCACACCTGTCTCTTCGCCATTAATGCCAGTAATTATTGATTTTGCCTCGGTTAATCCGGAGGGTAAGTGCGATCATGGGGCACGTGTACGGCTGTTGTGTGATGTCGTTTTTCAATGGACGGCCTGGATCGGTTTGATGTTGACATAAAAGAGAGGGAAACTCAACAGGGTTTTGACATCTTCTGCACTTCAAACTGAACTCGTCGTCTCCAAGCCTTGCCTTCTAAGATTTGTGGGGTGTCTTCTACAAATCGAGTGAGCGTTGCCATTTGACGAGAGAGATCCGTCGAAGCGAAAACAAGCGTCTCCAAGCACACAAGGGTTGCCATATTTCAAGTTGGTAATCCGAGCCTCGTCCCTGTTTTATTGGTTCTTGTTGCTGTCAGTTTCTGTTTTTTGGTAATTTGAAGTGATTTCTGCCATTCCCCGGTGTCTTTGAGGGTCTAGAGTGATTTTTGGGGATGGGCTTAGGTGCTTGGCAGAGAACTGAGGTTTATGGATTTGCTAGATGGTCGAATCTGGGTTTTGAGTGTGCATGTTCTTGTTTTGGTACTTTTTTGGGTTTTCTGGGTAATTTTTCTTGGCGTTCTTTAGCTAAAATCTGACGTAGGGTTAGCTTAGATCTTGTTGGAACTGACTGACTTGGGTTTTAAGGTTTGTGATGGCTAACGTCGTAGAGATCTCGAGCGGAGAGGATTCCGGGTCTGACGTGTCTCTCAACGGTTTAGATAGGATATTTATTGACTCGTTGCGTCTGTCTGCCCCTGCAGGAACCTCACTACCGGAACCAACATCCAACCCTTTCAAACTATACCCTGGGACATAGCGATGGCCCGAGGTAAGCGACCAGAGAGTTTGACGGCAAGGGAGGAAACTGCCGCCCGCTAGCGGCGCGAGGAGAGGTTAGCTAGTAACAGCGGGGCTAGCGGTTCCGCTGGTGGGGAAGATGTCGTAGGCGAAGAAATAGAGTCAGCCTGGGTTCTTCCCGATGGTGTACCGGTTGATGAGGCGGGCGGTCCGATGACTTCGTCGGCGGTAAATCGTCTGAAAAGGATATTTCGCCTACCGGGAGTAGTGAAGCTACGTCCGCCGACTGGAGATGAGAGAGCGTCAATTTTGCCAGCGGGGCATGCCGCCGTGCATGAGGCCATCTTCCGCCAGAGCGTGACGTTTCCTCTATTGCAAAATCTCCAAATTTTGGTTTGCTAGTTTGACCTCGTGTTTGGGCATATTTGCCCCAACATGTGGCGGTTTCTGATGGCGCTGAACTCGCTCTGGCGTTTGTCTGGATGTGAAGGGATGACCGTGGCAGAGGTACTTCACTTCTACGAGCTTGTCTATTTGAAGCGACAAGGGTGTAGCGGACAAGTGAATCTTTCCAGTGGTCAGGAGGCCCCCAAGTTGATTGAGAACCTGAAAGATTCCATATCTCACTGGCGGGCCACCTTCTGTGTTGCGACCACGGGATGGGAGTACGACGCGGGGGTAAACGAAGGGGCGCCCACGTTTAGGATTAAGTCGGAGTTCCAACCAATCCGAGGTTGTTGCTTGCCTCCGCTGATCGAAGTTGCTAGATTTGTTTGTATGATATGCCTCTGTATTTTTTAATCATTGTTTCGTTTTCTATATAGCGGGCTTGCACTTTAACTTGACTCGTGACGAACAGTGCCGCGTGGCAAGGATTAAAGGTTGCTGGCAGAATCGTAACGCTTGCTCACTGGTTGGGAGTTGTTGGTCGACCTGCAGTTGACGCGCACCCTTGGTAAGTACCTCCCCCCAACTTGTGATTTACTTCAATTTGTCTCATGCTGACTAGCGTTGTGCTTGTTTAGATACACCGCCGACTAACAAAGCGAGCCGCGACGCGTTTGACAAGGCCATGGACAGCGCAGAAATTCAGAACTTTTTGGAGGGCATATATGCCGCTGGGCTGGCTGCTTAGCAGACGGTCGTCGATCCATGGACCCTGGGGGTGAGCCAGTCGTAAACCGAGGTAGTGATACCAATGCCTCATCATTCACATCTTGGCACTTCCAGTCCGAATGTGGTGCAGGCTGAGACTCGCATCGAGGATGGTGCCAGGGAGGGAAACCGCTACTATTGTGGGGTTGGAGCCACAAGTAACCTCGAGGCCTATCGCCGCTGGTGCCACACAGGCGGTTATTCAAAGGAAGCGGCGACAGAACGACAACGATGAGGAAGATGAGGCAGATGATGCGGAGATCATTGGGGCCCGCCAACAGAAGAAGGCTAAGCGGGCCTCGCAGCCTGTGCCTGTGGCTGTCGCTGGCGAGGTGCCGCAGGGCAGCCTAGACTCGTTCTCTGCCTATGCGAAGTTTCTGACCGATCTTGAGCGAGAGTTCTTATTCCATCTCTGCGAAAGGCTCGGGTTTGGTGGGTTAGACGGGCAGTGCGGCCGACGGTCCTCCAGCAGTCATCGCTTAGTTCAGCCTTCGGGCATCTGTCTGTCGGGCTTCATGAGCTTTTCCTGGCGGTGTCGAACCAGCCTCAGATTGAGCGGCCGCTGAGCGAGGAGATTGAAAATCTCCGGAGGGAGTTAGGGGAGGCACAAGATAAGCTGGTGGAGACCGAGCGGCGCCTGACCAAGGCAGAATGTGACGCGTTGGATGCCCGCGGCAAGTTGAGCGTTGCCATTGAGCGGGACCTTGAGCGGAATGACCACGTGTTCCGACTGGAGCAGGACATAGCTCTGCTGCAGGAGCAGCTGGCGGCCAAGGTTAAGCGGGCTGATATCCTTCAGCAGAAGTTTGCCACCCATTTTGCGGAGTTGAAAAGGTTGGAGGGCGAGGTTGCCCGACTGGAAGCTGAGAGGAGCAGCGCAGAGGCCGCCGCCGTGGAGTCGTTCAAACAGTCCCTGGCGACAAGTAGGCCCTGACGGAGGCAGCGAAGGTCGGTGCCGCTGCCAATTTGGACCTGTTGAACAAGAAAGGCGCCATTGACTGGGTCAAAGCATCTCAGTCTGCCAGTACGTCAAGTCAGGCTCTCCTGCCTGTAGGTGGTCCTACCACTGGTTAGTCTGAGGGTGTGTGTTCTGGTAGCGGCGAGAGCGACCATGGTCCGTGGACGACTCTCAGCGGACTCCACTGCCTACCCAGTCTGAGGTGTCGTGTACTGATTTCCTGGTGGCCAACACACGTGCAGATGGCACCATGGTGATGCCGAGCCCTATTGCCCATGGCTCTGACCAAACAAGTCTTGTGGCCGCTCAATAGCCGCCGGTTGATGGTGAACAAAGTGGTGTTGCTCCCAACAACCCTTGAAGACGTTGCCTTTTCTTTTGCGTTGCCAGTGAGGCGCTCTATTTTTTTGTATGTAGACCAATTTTTTGTAAGACAATATTTTGGGTGGGGAGTCCCGACCCTAGATATATGCAGTATTGCCATTTGCTTCTGAAATTTTGCCAAGTATGGGATTATTTCTAATGACATGATTGCGTTGTTTGAATGTTGATATACCGCTAGAGTTTTGACTTGAGCTTTTGCTAATCAACAAAACATTAAAGGAATTAAAATTTTTCCAAGTGCATGATGTAGCGGACGTGGTCCGCCGAATGTTGTTGGCGTTGCCAGTTAACTTTTGTGCTGGACTTGGAGACAATGGTTTGAATAATTCCTTGTTTCATTGATAGCTGACAGATCAGCGTTTACAAAAGCGGGGTTATACCTGTTGGGTAGCTTCCCTTAGCTAAATATTGAACAAAAATTTAGCTAAGTCAAGATGCTCTTGGGTAGCGGCATGACTATTTGTAATAATACCGAAGGTGTTCGGTATTCCAAGGGTGGGTTGTCGTGACGCCATCCTTGTCCATTAAATAGAAGGTGCCAGGGCTGACGACCTCCACAATTTTGTATGGTCTTTCCCAAGTTGGGTGGAGTGCCGTTAGTGGTGGAATGACTTTCTTCATTACCCAGTCCCCCAGTTAGAGGTTCCGGGCTTTGACTCTGGCGTTGTAGAAATGCGATACCCGTTGCTTGTTTTGCAAGTTGTGCCAATAGGCCTTGTGGCGTCTTACCTCAAGGAGATCTTTATCGAGGTTGATGCCTTCGCTGTTGGTCTTGAGGCAATAGGCCTCGATCCTAGCGGTAGGTTAGGTGACCTCAATGGGTAGGACGGCCTCAGTTCCAAACATTATACAGAATGGTGTTTCACCGGTAGCGGATGTTGGGGTAGTTTTGATGGCCCATAGAACTTCCAGGAGCTTCTCAGCCTATAAACCCTTGGCGTCGTCGAGCTTCTTTTTTAGCAGCTTCTTGATTATCTTGTTTGCTGCTTCGACTTGGCTGTTGGTTTGGGGGTGAGCGACAAATGCAAAACTCATCTTGGTGCCCAGGTTAGTGATGAAAGATATGAGTTACTTGTTGTTGAACTGTGTGCCATTGTCTGTGATGATTGTATGGGGAATGCCATGGCGGCAATAGATGTTCTTCCAGTGGAAGTGAGTTACCTTGGCGGTGGTTATTGCCGTTAGCAGTTCCGCCTCTATCCATTTGATGTTGTAGTCTACGGCGACAATGGTGTACTTGAACTGACCCTTGGCGGTTGGAAATTTCCCAAGTAGGTCTAGGCCCCACATGGAGTGAATCCATGGGCCGATGATTATCGAAAGGGGCTCTGCCGGGGCATGGGGGAGATCAGCGTACTGTTGGCATTTATGGCAAGACATGGACACCTTCATGGCGTAGTCGCCAAGCGTGGGCCAGAAGTAGCCCTGTTGCATTGTGCGATTGGCCAGAGATCTGTACCAAAGTGGTTTCCACATTCCCTGCAGTGTATCATTGCTAGAACGGCCTTTCACTCCTCTGGGGTTAGACACCGGAGGTTAGGATGGGTGAATTCTTGGCGGTAAAGCTTTCCATTTTGGATGTTATGGCGGGTTGCTCTCCGCTTGAGTTGTCGTACCTCGACCTTGTCTGCTGGCAGCATTCCTTTGAGTTTATACTTGATGATCTCATCCATCCAGCTGGAGTTGATTTCAATGTTGAAAATCTCTGCTAGGGTTTTGGTGATGCTTGGCTTGTCAAGGCACTCCACCCTTGTGTCCGCTAGACTTTAGTGTGGTTGAGCGGTTGCTAGTCTGGCCAGTGAATCAGCCTTGGCGTTCTTTTCCCTGGGGATCTATGTGATTGTGTGAAATTTGAATTTTTTGAGGAGCGTCTTGACGTATCCCAGGTATACAGCTAACTGTTGGTCTTTGGCCTGGAAACTGTCATTGACCTGGTTAACGACTAGCTGGGATTCGCTAAATATGTTGACGCTGTCAGCCCCTGAGTCGATGGCGAGGAGTAAGCCTGCAATGAGCGCTTCATACTCTGTCATGTTGTTTGAGGTTGTGAAATTGAACTTTAACGCGCATTCCACATTTACTCCTCCTGGTCCTGCCAGGATAACGCCGACGACACATGCCTTAGCGCAGGCGGAGCCATCCACATATAGGTTCCAGTCCGACTGTTGCTTGGGTGCTGGTTCCTCAGTGGTTTCCATGGCGGTATCGTCCACCGCTGGCCTTGAGATGAGCCCATCCTGCTACTCCATGAGCTCAGCAATGAAGTCGGCCACAGCCTGGCCCTTCATAGCAGTTCTTGGCCTGTAGTCAATGTCGAACTCGCTAAGCTCGATAGACCACTTGCTGAGGCGTCCGGAGTGCTCAGGGTTCTGCATTACTTGCTTCAGCGGTTGATTAGTCAAGACATGAATTGTGTGGGCCTGAAAATACCTGCTGAGGCATCTAATGGGGACAATTAGTGCGAGAGCAAGCTGCTCCAGAGGAGTATATCTTGTTTCCGCCCCATTCATGCCTTTGCGGGGGTAGAATACCAAGAGCTTGTCCTGTCATTCTCACCGTACAATGGATCAGCTTACCGCTGATGAGGATACCACTAAGTAGATGTAGAGAGTCCGACCCTACACAGGAATAGAGAGAAGTGGGACTGCCGCCAAATATTCTTTCAAGCTCTGGAACACTGCTTCACAATCTGGTGTCCAGTAAATTACTTTCTTGTGGGTCCTCTTCAGAAATTTGAAAAATAGGAGGCATTTGTCGGTGAGCCAGGAGATAAACCGAGAAAGGGCGGTTAGTTTGCCCTGCAGGCTCTGGACGTGTACCTTCCATTCTGAGGACTTCATGTTGAGGATGGCTTGCACCTTGTCAGGGTTAGCCTCTATGCCTCGTTCACTAACGATGTATCCCAAGAACTTGCTCGTGGTGATGCCAAAGAAACATTTTTCAGGATTGAGGCGCATACCGTAGGCCAAGAGAATGGCGAATATAATGCGGAGGTTTGCCACGTGTCTGCTGGCCTTGATGCTCTTGACTAGCATATCGTCCACGTAGACCTCTATTATTTTGCCAAGGTGCTTCGCGAACATAGAGTTCATCAACCGCTGGTATGTTGCCCCAGTGTTCTTCAAACTGAAAGGCATGACATTGTAACAGTATAGGCCCTTATCGGTTGTGAAGGTGGTGCACTCTTGGTCGCCGGGGTGCATCTTGATTTGGTTGTATCCTGAGAATGTATCCATCATACTGAGCAACTCATGCCCCGCTGTAGTGTCAACCAGTTGGTCAATGCGGGGTAGTGGGAAACTATCCTTGGGGCATGCCTTGTTGAGACCCTTAAAGTCTACACACGTCCGTCACTTTCCACTAGGTTTCTTAACCATGACCAGGTTGGAAATCCACTGAGGATAATTGACTTGGCGGATGAACCCAATGCCCTAGAGCTTGGCGACTTCTTCCCCAATTACAAGATATCTTTCTTTATCAAAGGCCCTTCGCCGCTGCTAAACAAGATAAAAGGATGGTTTGAGGCTCAACTTATGCGTGATGATCTCAGTAGAGATACCCGGTATATCAGCGTAGGACCATGCAAATAACGCGGCGTTGTCTCGTAGAAATTGAGTGAGTTCTGCCGCTATCTCTGGGGCGAGCTGAGCGCCGATGCGAACTGTCCGCTCAGGGTGCTCGTCGGAGATGCTGATAACCCTCAAAGGGTTGACAGTCTCCTTTTTCACATATTTCTCCTCGCCATCCCTAGGATCTTCAAAAATATTTGTCACCAGCACATGGTTTCCTACCGTCTCATGGCGGCGTGTCGACCATGCCACAATCATTGAATAACACTCCCGTGCCAGTTGCTGACTTCCTTTCACGCAGCCTGTCTAGTTGGGTGTAGGGAACTTCATGAGAAGCATGTATCCATCTATGATGCATTTTAGTTTGTTGAGCGCTGGTCGACCAATGATGGCATTATATGAACTGTAGCAATCGACAACAATGAACTCCGTATGTATTTCCGTTGTACATGGGCTAGCGCCAATGACTAGGCCCATGTAGTCAGAACCTAGCGGTTGTGTGACGTCACCGGAGAAACTGAGCAAGGGTTCGTGATCTTGGAGTAATTTCCTATTCCGCTGGAGTTGGTTGTAGCAGCCATTGAATATGATATTGACAGCGGATCCGCTGTCAACAAGGACCCTTCCCACTGACCATTTATCGAGCATGGCATCGATCAAGAATGGTTCGTCGTGGGGTAGATGCACTCCGCGCTCTTCCTCCTCCGAGAAGGTAATGGGTTCCCAACCAGACTTTGGGAGTTTAGCGGATCTCTCATAGCGGATGTTGCAAATTTCTTTAGGGTGGTTAGTGCGTGCATAGCGCTTTCTTGCCCTATGAGACATGTTGGTGATTGGAGCACCATCGTCGATGGTGTTGATGCGGCGCATGGGCTCGATGTTGGCCACCACAGGTGGTGGCTGACGCACCTTGAACTATTCCAACTTACCATCGCAATACAAACTCTCAATTGCCGTCTTAAGAGCGTTGCAATTGTTGGTGTTGTGGCCGTTGTCCTCGTGGTATTTACACCACTTGCCAGTGTTTCTTGGTTTTCTCATTCTTGGGTACTTTCTTGGGGGTGGCGGTGGGATCTGGTCTTTGCACTGGTCATATATTTTTTCATAGGAGGTTGTGAGGACTGTAAACACTGCGTACAGTTGGGAGGACTCCGTCTGTTTGTTACGGCTATTCCCGTGGGATGAGCGGTTGCCCTTGTAATGCTGATCCTTTTGCCACTTGCTCTGGTAGTTGCCCTGTTGCCACTCTCTCTTCTTATCAGTTGGCGTCGTAGTGGAGGTTTTGTTAGCGGTCTCCTGCTGGCTGGAGGAGGGTTGAGTGGACTTTGTTAGCGTTGGCGGTAGTGGTGGTGGTGAGGTCTCTCCTTATGTGATGAACTCTGCCTGTGCGTGGATGACGGCCTCGCTCATGACGTGGTCATATGCAGCATTTGGATGATTGTAGTTGAGATGATAGAGAAATGGTCCCTTCAAGAGTCCTTGCTTAAAGGCTGCCAATGCCATTATTTTATCAAGATCGCGGCACTGAGATGCCGCTGCTCGCCACCTGGTGACAAATGCCTTCAATGTTTTCTCTGCGCCCTGCTTGACGTTGAACAACTGAGTTGTGTTATGATGTCCGGCAGCCAATAGGATGAACCGAGAAAGGAAAGCGTTTGATAGTGCGTGGAATGAGTCGATGGATCCCGGTGGGCACTCAACGAACCAACTCATTGCCTCACTATCCAACGTTTCGTTGAACAAGTGGCAGAGGGTGGCGTTATCAAATCCCTTGTTGTTAGTGACTTTTTTGAAGGTGTCCATATGGACGAAGGGGTCAGACATGCCGCTGTAATGTGGCATCTTTGGTGTCTTTGCATGTGCTGGTCTGACGGCCTGCAGAATCCTGGCGGTGAATGGTCGTGGACTGAACGCAAAGAGCGGATTTGGAATTGGCGCCTACCTCCACTCGGATTAGCCTTTGCTCTAATTACTGCATCCTTTCCAGGATCAAGGAGGTTGCATCACCGGCGAGCGCCACCTGGAGGTTCCACTACACTCTCTCCCGCCTGGGGGCAGGCTATTTACCTTCAGTAGTAGCCCTGGTTACGGAGCGGTTGGTTTGCGGTTGTGATTCTGCTTCTTGTTCTAACATAAGTCGGGGTGGGGGAGGTGGACCCATTCCCAGTATCTCGGGTGGGTTCAGCGGTACCTGCATCTGTATGATTAGTGCAGGTACCAATCTGCCGGCATTGGGTCTACTACTTCTGGTGCTCTATGATTGCTCGCTCTGCGCTGGGTTAGCGTTTGCCTCCAGTGCCTTCTTTAGTTCGTCGAATCTTGACATTAGCATGGCCACTTGCTTTTGGGCCTCGGCCTTTTCTCTGCGCTCCTGTTCGCGCTCCCTGTTTGCCTTGTGGAGGTCCGCCAATGATAGCTCATACATAGCGGCGAGGTCTTGGCCTGGTGGGCGACTGCTGCCTAGTCGGGCCTCCACTACAATTTGAGTCAGCGGGACCTGGGATGTACCCTGGTGTTCCACGCTAGGGTTGACCGGAGTGCTAAATAGTGCACGGTTAATGTTAACCGTTGGGTTAACATTAGTCACGGGGTTGGTGGGATGAGGGTTGGCGAATTGGTCCGCCTGCTCTTCAGCTTTTCCCCCGCTACCGATAGTCATGGTAATTGTTGTGGTGGGATGGCCTTTTGTTCAAGGATTTCCACAGATGGCGCCAATGTGAATGTCTAAGATTCAGCGGTGGTTGAATCTTGATTAATACTGGTTCGATGGGCGGACCGCTACTTGTGGTGTAATCAGTATTTCCGCTACCTGTCAAGTAAAATACAAAGGGCGTCAGAGGGAGACCGCGTTAGGCGTCATATGGACATCCCTTCTTTTGAGTTAAAAATAAAGTGGGAGAAAAATCCGTCACACTGCTTGTCGGTCCTAGTACTGCTCAAATGAAGTCATTGCTTTTTGAAGTACCAGAAGCACTACCTCCCATTATGCCTCATTGACTATTTCAAAGGCACATCACTCGTTTTGCAAAGCCTGCTCTTTAGCAAAAACAGGATCGAGACCTTCCTATGCTAAAGACACAAAACAAAACAAAACATTCCATTCTTACAAAGGATACAAAGAGATGTCTGTGGACCTATCCATCCAGAATGCGGACCATTCAAGTACTTTATGGTTCTGGTGGATACTTCGACAATCTGGTCACATGTCGTTTTATTGTCCACAAGAATTGTTGCAAAACTCCTAGCACAGATTATACGTTTAAGGGCTCACCACCCTGATCACCCTATCAAGTCTATAAGACTTGATAACACTGGAGAGTTTACATCAAAAGCATTTGATGATTATTGCATGTCTATTGAATCGATGTGGAGCATCCTGTACCCCATGTGCATACAAAAAATGGTCTCGCAGAAGCCACCATCAAAAGACTATAGATGGTGGCTAGGGCAATTGGTTATGCACACCAACTTGCCCATATCTGCCTGGGGTTATGCAATATTGCACGCAGCTTTACTCATTCGTTTCAGACCCACAACTAGCCAACCATTTTCTGCGTACTAGTTGGTAACTGGATATGAGCCTGACATTTCACACTTACGCATATTTGGTTGAGCAGTATATGTGCCTATTGCGCCCCCACAACGCATCAAAATGGGTCCTCAGAGACGATTAAGTATTTATGTTGGGTACGAATCCCTAACAATTATCCGCTATTTGGAAACCCTTGACAGGCGATCTCTCTACCCTAGATTTGCGGATTGTCACTTTGATGAGACAGTCTTCCCGTCGTTAGGGGGAGATAGGAAAAAAGATTTTCCAAGGGAACGATAGGAATTGTCGTGGTTTGTCCCCATTCCGTCTCATTTTGATCCCCGCACTTCACAAAGTGAAAGTGAAGTGAAAAGAATAATCGATCTTCAGAACGTAGCAGATTCAATGCCTGATGTGTCTACTGATATCGTAAAAGTGACGAGATCACATATACCAACTGCAAATGTGCCTGCAAGGTTAGAAGTCCCCAACAAGGGGCACGGTGCCGCAGATTGAGGCATTGCAACCGCACTTAGTAGAGGTGTGGTTGAGGCCGTTGCTCTCCAAGGAAGTGGGGGAGGCCACTTGGTTCGATTGACACTCACCCAAGGAAGAAGAGGGTAAGTAAGGCACAAATCAATCATCAATGTATAGAATCCCTCCCATGAGATTGTCTCTAATTATAGTTATGTCCATGAATCAATACTGGAGGACGCTCCGATGTTAAAAATGATTCCAGAGAATAAAGAAATCTTAGAGGATTATGAGAGTGCGTATGAGTTGATAGAAAGATCTTCCATACACATTGATGATATATACTGTTGCTCAAGGAATCATAGAGCACGATGATATCGAACCACGCTTTGTTGCAAATGTCAACAAAGAGCAGATTGGCCTAAATGGAAAGAAGCAATCCAGGCAGAATTAGATTCTCTGACAAAGAGACAGGTATTTGGTCCGTTAGTGCTAACCCCACCAAGTGTAAAGCCTGTAGGACATAAATGGACCTTTGTCAGAAAGCGTAATGAAAAGAATGAAGTCCTAAGGTACAAGGCTCGCCTTGTGGAGCAAGGTTTCTCACAACGCCCTGGAATTGACTACGAGGAGACATTCTCTCCCAAAATGGACGTTATAACGTCCCGCTACTTAGTTAGCTTAGTAGTTTCCAAAGGACTGGAAATACAGCTCATAGATGTGGTTACTGCATATCTCTATGGGGATCTAGATTCAGAGATATATATGAAAGTGCCTGATGGCCTTACATTACCCAAGTCAAGTGACTCTAAACCACGGAGTGCGTTTGCAATAAGTTTGAAACGCTCACTTTACGGATTGAAACAATACGGGCGGATGTGGTATACCCGTCTAAGTGACTACTTGATTGGGAAGGGATATGACAACGATGAATTATGCCCCTACGTATTCATAAAGAAAACAAGTTCCGAATTTGCAATTGTAGCAGCATATGTCAATGATATGAACATAATAGGTACTCTTGATGAAATAAGAGAAACCACGGGCTACTTGAAATCCGAATTTGAGATGAAGGATCTTGGGAAACTTGATTCTGTCTAGGCTTTGAACTAGAACACCGAGTTTGTGGAATACTAATCCACCAGTTTGCGGATCACTACTAGAATTATAGCCCCAGACATCGGTCAAAAACCGATGAGAAATAAAAACCCAACCGATGTCTTTGTGGGTGATGAGAAAGATCCGGAAAATGCAGACATCGGTTTTTAGCCGATGTCTAATATTCGGGTAGACATCGGTTCCTTATAATAAACCGATGTAAAGAGGTTTAAATGATAACAAACTTGCATGCTCTACTATTGTTAAACCCACATTTTATTGTATTTAAAGCTTAAAGAAATATAGATTATATAACACAAGTTTGAGTTTTAACATCGTTATTGATTTAAGAACCGATGAGTAATACTGTTACAGATATCGGTTTTCATTTTGGAACTGATGTCTGGAACTCGGTAGTATATCGTTTCTGACAATGAACCGATGTCTGGATAGTTTAGTAACATCGGTTTTCCTTTCGGAACTGATGTCTGGGACTCAGTAGTATATCGTTTCTGACAATGAACCGATGTCTGGATGTTTTAGTAACATCAGTTTTCATTTCGGAACTGATGTCTGGCACTCGGTAGTATATCGTTTCTGATAATGAACCGATGTCTGGATATTTTAGTAACATCGGTTTTCATTTCAGAACTGATGTCTGGCACTCGGTAGTATATCATTTTTAACAATGAACCGATGTCCGAATATATTAGTAACATCGATTTTCATTTTGGAACTGATGTATCTGTATTACTGGACATCAATTTTTATGGCTAAAACTGATTTCAACTTTATATCTAAACATCACATTCTATAAAGAGGATTCTGTCCACAAAATAGAACTGTGATTATAAATTGCAAATTGGGGTATTATATCTGACATTCATCATCCTTAATAGTTTACAAAATGGGCAAAATAAAACCCCAATTCATGCACCTATATACTACAAGGCTAGCCTAGCAATTAGTATTCATGTTTGTTCATAATTGCTACAAAAAAGTTAATTGAAAGCTAGCCTAACTCAAAATCAAGAAACTGGTCAGAACCTACAGCAGAGTCTGTAAGTAGTCGGCTACTTCAATGCGGACCTCGTCAAGTTGTTGTTGGGTATACCATTTCCGATCCTTTACCGCCCACTACAAATATGTATAACAATGTAAGTCATGACAGCACCACACAAAGCAGCAGAAGAAATTGACCGACTCGTTAACTAAAGTTTTAAAATCTAGAATTCCAATCCTTAGCAGCAAAAACATAAACTTGATTGCAGAAAGTGAGACAAACATAGTAATAGCAATCTTCAATTATATAACAAATCAGCAGCTAGCTAGAAGCTAAAGCCTGAACAAGATAAACAAAAGCATAAATGTATCTAGATAAACTTTCAAAAGGCCAAGTGTACAATATCCGAAATGAATTACGTATGTGTCTTCTAGGTTGATGAAAGAATGGTTAATATTTATCACAACTCTCAATCATTTAAGTGTCATCAAATGTTCAATCGTTTTTCTGCATGTTAGATGTTGATTTACTTCCTTTCCTTTTTATATGATATAATTCCTGGTTACCTTCTCATTTGCCTAATTAAGAACAGCATTTCATGCGCAGATGTCTATGTGCTTTCTATTCACATTCATATAATGTGTTAGTTGCAATATTGGAATCACAGTCCTTAATAAACGAAAGAGTTAAAAGATTCAGATTTTAAATTAATTCATTTGACCAGAAACTACTTACCTGTTGTAAGCCAAAAGGACCCAAAGGCCTTGGCCCATCCTCAATATCATCCCAAAAGCTTTGATCTTCGGAAAGCCACAAGATGACAGTTTCTGTTAGTCTCATAAATAACAATGTAGAAATTAATCTCTCAATTGGCAAACCCAAACTAAAACATCATATAAGTACAAGCATAGCACAAAAACAGATGCCTGATCAATCAAGACTTTGCTTAACAGAATCAGGATGTAAATAAAGAGACAAAAAGCTGAACAGATCATTCACCACACTAAAACCAACTACCAATTGCTTGCATACCGCACTTTTTTCCTTTTTATGGCAGATATGATGAGTTGCAATGTTAGTTTTCATTACATCCAGGATCTCTTATACATTGAAATTACTTCAGAATATCTTCTCCCTTCAACTCAGTGACAATTCACTTTCATGAGCGAATAAGGAATTGAGTGCACTGCACTTTATAATGAAAAAAGAAATTATCAGATGAACTCCAAACCTCTCTTTCTGGGGTTTGCCCACTGAAAAAGGACGTGGCAGCCCCTGTCAATGCCACAGCAACTACAGCACCAACAAGACCAATCCCAGCCCACAAAAGCCACCCTCTCGGTAGACTGAAAGGTTCCCTCCAATCTGCAACAGTACAAGCTAATACAATCTGCAACAGTACAAGCTAATATTAACTCAAAGGATCACATTCTCCAGGCTTAACAAACCCAATCTTGCAAAAAGGAGCTCTCAAGTTTCACTTCTGCAATTATTAGTAATGCTCTGCATACAAAACATCTTGAAATATATACCAAGTTACAAAGGACTAGTACCATAGCGATAAATATCTTGAGGCAGCGGTTGGAATTTGCCGGCAACGGTATACAGAACTCCAAGTATGGCTGCAGTCGTAACACTAACCAAACAAGAACAGAACCAATTAGACCCTTAGGAATTTCTAAATACACAAAGTAAACCCCGAACTGTATGTGAAATAAGCATTTTGCTTGAAGCCAGATAAAAAGACCAAAAATTTGAAGTATGAACATAGACACAGCATACATGTCACCATTGCTTGAATTTCAACAAAAAAAGAATTTTAAATAAAACTAAAAATGTGATATGCATACCCTCTCACAGCCAATCTTGCTGCAACTGTTGAATCCTACTGAAGCAAAGCTCTTTATATCTGGAGGCATCATTCTTCTACTCCGTTTTCTTCTCCTTCTCAGCACGAGATTTTGGCTTTTGGTATATAAGTATCTGACTCAGGAGGATGGCATTTGTTGCCACACCAAGTACAGAGCCCAACAAAACTTAAAAATAATGAAGGAGAGCAAATGAATTAAAAAATCTATAAACATCAAACTCGCAGAAAAAGCACATGAAAAATGGAGGCACTCTAGCAAGATAGCTTAGGGTTTAAAAAAACTAAGTAACAGATAGCATCATGATATTTACTTTATTATATTTATGGTGATGCAAACATTAAAAATGGAACTAAATTTTGTTTGGACCTGAGAACTTGAACTTGCCACATCTACAGACTGACTAATCGTGCAAGTTTTTTCCTTATAATTTTTTTTTATTTGGCCTCAATTAAGAAACATTTACAGTCACTTCAAAAGGAATGGTTAGTTATCACTTCAAAAGTGGGCCACTTACCGCCAAAACCTATTTGAAATCTACATGTACAGATGCACTACCTTTGTTATTCACACATTTTATTATAGTTAATTCATTAAAAATGCAACTTAAAGTGACAGCCAAGGGTCTAGGATACCACTTTTTGGACTTGTTCTTGGATGCTGGTGAAAACTCTCACTGCAAAAGGAAGTTAAATATCTGTGAGTTCCCCGGAATACATATCTTACACATTACAGCATACAGCCCTTTTAACAATTTGAACGTACCCATAGAACCTCCAAAGTTCATACAGTTCGTTAAGAAGCTGAGCTCCCCTGTACTTTTGTTCTGCCCAAGAAATAGTTAATCAACATGAGAAAGTACCTAAAACATGTGTGAACTGAAGAATACATAACAATCAAGTGGATTAGTTGCCAGAGATAAACACAAACTCCTAATTGCAAAATGCAAACATTCAATATGTAAACCAGATGAATCCTTGCAACTTGTAAAGTAAGACATTTACAGACATTCGATGTTAGTAGTAATAATAACCAATTTGGAAACAAAGCAGGTGTTGACTTACAGAAAAGTTCTGCCATATCTGCGGGATCTTGGCAAAGAGAAAAATTGCATGTTGTGATGCCTGTAATAAATCGTTTTAGCATCAGACGGGCTATGATATAAAGAATTATTTAGATCAGAAGGAAAAATAAATTACTATTCATGTCCACTGATTCATAGGCTGGACAGTGAAAGTGGCTACTCACATATAGAGCTTCAAATAGAACAGGATCAATTCGACCTGCTAATATGGTTGGTGCTATACCACAATATCTGGAAAACCATTATATTAAGGAAGAAGTACATCACCATTTTCAATCTTACAGAATGTAGATTAAATAAATAAATAAATAAAATTACAAAAATTAAACTGATTCTTAAGCGAGAAGGATACAGTAATGCCGTCATCCATCTTTTGATGCTCACAGGTTGGGAGTAATAGTACATAATGGCAACTAATATTAGAGCTGTAAAAAAAAAAAAAGCAAAATAGGGAACAGTGTTAGATCCTTTGGGATTGCCATAACCGCTCTTCCTAATGCTACAGAATTGCATGCAACAACACCTAGTCCAATAAGGCCAACAAATGATAAACAAGGTTCTGAGGCTCCTTGTTTGAAAACTACGAACTATTCAACCACTACTATATGGACTAAAACTTTCAGAACGGGTCAAGCAAATCTGAAATATTTAATCTGGTTGAGTATGGAAAAAGCAATTCACCCTTACATCTAAGAAGCATTTCCCGGAGACATGTTAGAGCTGAGAAGAAAATTATAAGAAGCCTTTGGCATACCTTGGATCAAAAGAAAGGCCAGTTCCCCATAAGCTGAGAAGGGAAGCCCTCCATGAAGACAGTATGCCAAAGCAATCATGTAACCAACTAGTTCAAGCTCAAAAGACAAGATACTAAGACCTCTGATACTTCCATGTTCCAAAATCTTTAATATCTGCAGTCGAAAGACAAAAGACTCAGATCACACAGATAATCCTGCAAACAATTGCACAACGTGGCGCTTCCACATGCCAATGGCAACAGATGAAGATCATACATACTTATAAAATTGACAATCAGTTTAACTTAAAAAGAGGACCAATGCCACTATAATGTGGAAATTTAACACTGAATAATAATTTCAGAAAACTTCAGTATCTGAATTCTTTGCTAAGCAAACTGATTCTGGATTTCTCTTCTGACCTACCAAAACCTTCCATCATTTGAAAGGAGTGAAAATTAAAGCGTGAATGCAGGCATCAAATATACAACCCTAACTGAAATCACACAACTTTTTTCACCGCATAATTAATGAAATCAGAGATCTATAGTCTATTTTCCATAGAACACAATAATTTCAACCATGAAACCAATCAAAACAGCTGCGATTGCTTTTTAATTATGATATCGGAAGCAAAAGAAAAGAAGAACGTGCCTGAGGGAGTTTGACGGTGGTGCAAGCGGCGACGATGGCGTAGCCGAGGAGCGTGGAAATAAGGGCAAGCAAGCAATCCTTCTCGGGAAACTGGCCGTTGCTAAGAGCCCCCAGAGCACAGCTGAAATCGATTCCGAGGACTTTCATGTCTGTAAGTATGGATCCAACTCCGACTGAGATTTAAGCCATTCAAAGACAAACCCAACTCAAATACACAAGAATTAAACAAAAAAGACTGAACTTTAGATCAAAACCGGACAGAAAATCAGTACTGGTGGTAACGAAGAGAAGAGAGAGAGAGAGAGAGGACCTACGAGACTAGACGTTGGAGAATGACAAGCTCAGGTCGGCTAATAAGCTCGAGGTCAGATCGGAGCTCAAGCTCGAGGTCTGGAAAACTAGATCGGGGACTCGGGGTCAGAGCGAGGCAGGGGAACTCGGGGTCAGAGAGCGAGGTCGGGGACTCGGGGTCAGGTTGGAGGCGGCTCCAGTAGGCTTAGGTTGGAGAATGAGGTCGGGAGTCGACGCAGGTCAGCTTGGAGAAGGAGATCGGGAGTCGATGCAGGTCAGCCGTCAGCTTGGAGAAGGAGGTCTGGGTTCGAAATTTTAGAGAAAGCGGAAAAAATACTAAGCGGGGGGGGGGGGGGGAATGAAATTTTAGTCCCCGCGTTCTCAAATTTTTTAAAGTTAGTCCCTCCGCATTTTTAAAAAAATTTCGAACAAAACCTTTCTCATCGTTTCAGTTAGTGACTGATGTCTATAATACTAATAGAAATCGGTTTTTTGACAAACTGATGTTAGAATGATTTTTAACATCAGGTGCAATCCTGACCGATTTAATAGTGGCGATGTCTAATGACATTATTCTAGTAGTGGATGTCCAAAATTCAGGCGAAATAACATGGACAAAGCGCATCATGGACAAACCATGATCGGTCGAAGTTTGGATGCAAGGAAATATCCATTTCGTCCAAAGGAAGATGACGAAGAGGTGTTGGGAGCTGAAATTCCCTATCTAAGTGTAATAGGCGCATTATTGTACTTAGCCCAATGTACTCGACCAGACATTGCATTCTCAGTGAACTTGTTAGCTAGATTTAGCTCAGCGCCAACGTAGCGTCACTGGAATGGTATTAAGAACATTTTCGACACCTAAAAGGAACCATTGACTTGGGACTGTTCTTTCCCTATAGAGAGACAAGAGGGACAGCATATGGAACTGCAATCCCTAAAGGAAATGTTGATGGCGAAAGCGCCACTCCCTACACTAAAACGCCAAATGATGTTTTGGTTAGTTTTCCTGATACTGGGTACGTCTCTGACCCACATAAAGATCTTTCCCAAACTGGTTATGTATTTACCAATGGGAACACGGCGATATCTTGGAGATCAATCAAGCAAACCCTTGTGGCTACCTCCTCGAACCACTCAGAGATTATTGTTGTACATGAGGCGGTTCGTGAGTGTGAATGGTTAAGAACTATCATTGCACATATTCGAGGGATTAGTGGTTTGAGTTCTACCACTGAAGAGCCTACTTGCATTTATGAACACAATGCAGCTTGCATCGAATAGATGAAGCTAGGTTATATTAAGGGTGATAACACAAAACACATATTGCCAAAGTTGTTCTACAATCAGCAACAACAGGCTCTCCTCAAGATTTAAGTGAATCAAGTAAGGTCTGTGGAGAATGTATGATGGACGCCTTCTCCAGATACAACCAAATTAAGATGAACCCCGGTAACCAAGAGTGCACCACCTTCACAACCGACAAAAGCCTGTATTGCTACAATGTCATCCATTTCAGGTTAAGAACGCCAAAGCAATATACCAGCGGTTGATGGACGCCATGTTCGCGGAGCATCTCGACAAAATAATAGAGGTATACGTAGACGACATGCTTGGCAAGAGCATCAAAGCCAGCAGACATGTAGCAAACCTCCACATTATATTCGCCATTCTCTTAGCCTACGGTATGCACCTCAACCCTGAGAACTGCTTTTTTGGCGTCACTGCTAGCCAGTTTAATTCTGGGCTACATCGTTAGCGAACGAGGCATAGAGGCCAACCCCGACAAGTTACAGGCCATCCTCAACATGAAATCCCCACAATGGAAGGTGCATGTTCAAAGCCTCCAGGGCAAGCTAACTGCACTATCATGCTTCATCTCCAAGCTCATTGACAGATGCCTCCCATTCTTCAAAGCCATGAAGAGGACCCACAAAAAGGAAATTGATTGGACTCCGGACAGCGAGGCGGCATTCCAAAGTTTAAAGGAATACTTAGCGGCAATTCCACTCCTCTCCATTCCAGTGCAGGGTGAGATACTATACATATACCTCGCGGTATCCACATCGGCGGTAAGCTGCTCCATAATACGAAGAGAGGGACAGGACGAGCTCCTGGCTGAGGTATTTCTGGTGGCTTTCTCTGGGTACCTCACATAGAATGCTATACCACCTGGGGTACCGATCCAACTCCTAAATCATGTACCAGGAACACAACGTTAGAGGGATAAACCGTACCAGACGGTTTATGCCTCTTTGATGCCTGAGTAAGATACTAATATATAAATGAATCAAATAATAGTAAATAAAGGAATTGTTACCCCCGAAAAGGTGGTTGGGCTGACTCCTTATACGAGGGCATGGGGAAGGAGTATCCATTCTCCTTAATGTGGGACATAGGTTGTCCGTTTGTAGTTCTGCTTTTTGATGTCTTCTTCGATGGAATGTGCTGGCCGGGTCCGAGGCCCTGGGTGTCCGTGGTGTCGCCCATGATGAGCACCATCATGGTGGGTTGTGAACCCGGCCCATGGCATGGTATCTAGGTATCCATACGAGCCTCAGTTGATAGTGCCAAACCTAGTAAAGTGTTCCCTAGTATGTACAAGTCCCCCAAGTTCCAGTTCAAGATATTTCTTGGGTGGGGACTTGATAGATTTTGGCACAGGGTTTGGCTCTAGTGTGCCTATGGGGAGTCCCCCAAGTTCTCGTGCAAGAGATGTCTTGAGCGGGTTGTTCTACAGGTGGGGAATAGGGCTTGAGTCTCGTACCCGATAAGTTTTTTGTGGCCTTGGGCCTCTGGTACCCGGTAGGGTTTGTGAGGGTTGCACCTCTGATACCCAATAGGGTGGGGCTGAATCTAGTATACCTAGTGGAGTAGATAGGCCTAGGGCCTCTTGTACTAGATGAGGTGAGTGAACCTTTGATCCCGGTGTAGGTGGGATTGAGAGATTGAGTCTCGTACCCGATAGAGTTTTTGTGGCCTTGGGCCTTTGGTACTCGGTAGGGTTGTTCGTGCATGTCAGCCACGTGGGACGTAAAGAGTGGGTGGTGCAATAAATGCCCATCCCATTGACTGATAGTTTCAAGGCGTGGAGAGAGGATGTGGGACACATGGAGTGATACTACGGTTGAAGGCTTTTTGTCTTCAACGGATGTGATTGCTCGCAGGTTGAATTTAAGAGGGAAATCGACTGTCTCCTTTCACTTTTTGTGAAAACTCAAACTCTCTAAAAAGGGTCCGACGGTTTGCAGTAAGAGGAAAAAGAAAACGATCTTGGGGAGAGGTGGTGTTGGTACTTCTGGAGGGAGCGAACGATCGACTACTGAAGAAAAGGTCAAATCCCATCTGCAGGAAACATAGTATGGTTTTTGTTTGCTTGTGTGATTTTGTTGTTTGTTTTTTTTTGTTTTTGTTTTTGTTTTTGTTTTTGTGTCATGGATGTGTTCTGGTTTCTGTTATCCCCCCTGGGTTTTGTTTGTGTTTGTAATGAAAAAGGAATAAGAATAATGCTGGTGTGGGTTGCCTGTAGGTAGTGCTTTGGGAAAGAATTGGGAAAGAAAAATTGGGTTTCTCTGGGGTTTTTGTTTTTGTTTTTTGGGTTTGTTTGGTTTCCTGGGTTTGAAGTGGGGAACGATCCGCGCTTCAACAAAGCCGTAGATCTAAATTCCTAGGCTGACCCTTGTGTTTCTGATTCCAGATAGCGAATTTAAGGCTCGGGTTCACATAGCTCTAGGATGGAATTAGAAACCAAGGCTGGGGACGTGGGATCGTCCTATCAATTTTCTGTGAGAAAAGCAGAAGCAGATATTGACGGGTACCTGGTAGGCAGTAGTGCTCGTATGAGGTTGGCAGAGAACACCAGATCTTCGACTGGGGTGTTCTCGGAGAGTAGTGAGAGTACTGATGTAGATGACAGCAAGGATGATTTTGGGGCGGAGGTGCAAGGAGTCACAGTAGCCATTCCCGAGGGCATACCTAAACTGAGATATACGCTAGTGGACAGGACTATGTGCGACTAGCCTGGGAGAAGTATAACAATGAAGGAGATCAATACGATGAGGATGAAATGGGGAATATCAGACGTGGTAGAACTCAGGCCTCTAAAGTCTGGAGAGATGGCAGCAATACCACCTCCGGGATGGGTGGCGCTGCACGAGAACCAGTTCCACCAAGGGCTGTCATTACCACTGCCCCGGTGCCTACAATATCTGTTGAGGATGCTAAACCTGTCACCGGGGCAGTTGACTCCGAATGCCTGGCGACAAATTTTGAGTATGATGGCAATGTGGGACTTCTGCCAGCAAAGGTGGCCCACCATCAACGAATTTCGAGCCGTGTACTGGGTTTTATACTCAAGGAAACAGTCTTGTCAAGGTACGGTGACGTTCGCCGCTCGGGACTATGAGCCTCTAGTTACCGACATGCCAACCACTCAAAGCAAGAAGTGGAGGAACAAGGTATTTCTTGCTGGAGGGCAATGGCAGATTAGAAATAAGAAATGGCACTTAACGGGTACGTTTCAGGCCATTGGGGATCAGTCATACTCATTGTCGGAGGTCTAGAGAAAACGGGTAGCCCGGGTATACGTTGTATGGAGTGAAGAAGAAAGAAGCTCCTATAGGTTTATTCGGTACTCCATACTAGATAGGCTAGGCATAGGAAGACTACTCGGTAAGGCTGGTTTTTCTAGAAAAAAAAAAAAAAATTGAACTCACTAGTGTTTGAGGATTGACCTTTCAAATTGTTTGTAGTGAAAGTGCCGAAGAGGAAACCCGGTAAAGGTAAGGAGGATGACAAGATCAATGAAAACAAGTTGATGGACATCCTCATAAGCCAAGGAGAGGATGCCCTTCACATTGACGTTGACCTGGTGTAGAAGGCTACGGGTCGCTCAATTGAAGAATATCTTCTCGAGATTCCTGACGAGGGGTATGGTAACCCTGATCCTAAAGCCCCATTACTCAGAGCGAGCAGCCTACTGCCGGGGACGTAATTACCATTGCTGATCCCGGGAGAGGAAAGGCGCCCGTGTCTGGCTCTTTCTCTTCCCGTTCCACTAGGTCAGTTGGTAGTGAGGAGGCCTTGCTTCTAGGTGAGAAGAAGAGGTTCCATCGGCACAGACATCGGAGCAGGGACAAGGAAGAGGTTACCTACACCAGCCGAGACGTGAAAGGGACGGGACCCAAGAGGCAGAAGAAAAGTCACCCTCCGGGACTGGAGCCGTCATTGTCCCTTGGGTTGCTATCTCTGGCCATGCCACTAGTCCCCAAGAAGCCCATCAAGCAATTGTTGGACGAGTACGGGGTTGCTGATGAGAAGTTCGTGTGCTCTATGCTCGCCGATCTAAAGGATGTAGACCTCGACCGGGTACGAGCGAAAGAGAACACCCCCTAAGAAAATCGGCGTATCGCCCGAGAATCAATGATGCGGGTACTAGTATTTCTATATTATAAATTATTTGCCAACTGTTTGCACTATTCGTGTGTACTGACGGGATGTCACAGGCATTGTTCAAATGTATACGCAATCGATGTTAGTGAGGAAGATACGCAACTGAATGAGGAGGTTAGTAACCTCTCCGGGCAAGTGAAGTATCTTCACAGGGAGAAGGCAAGGCTGGAGAAGGAGCGGGACTCCTTGAATAGAAAGGTGGAGTACTTAACTCCAAAGGTAACCGAGCTGGAGGCGGCGAAGAAAAGGATCTCGGAGCTTGAAAGCGAACTTGCTGGGGCAAAGACTGAGATAGGAAGTGTCCGGGACTTCGTGAAAGAGGCTGAAGAATCTGCAAAGTCATGGAAGGCCAAAATAGAGCATCTTGAGGAGCGCCTTCCCATTGAAAGTCAAGAGGCTGTTGCCGGGTTCAAGGACTCCCAAGAGCTTGACAAAGCCGTGATCATAAAGTACAAAGAGTGGGTGGCAGCTAGGTACTTGGATGAAGCCAAATTCAGGCAGAGACTGCTTGAGAAAAAGAAGAAGGAACAAGAGGCCAAGGAGAGAGAACTGGGAAGCAAGAGTGCTAGACCCGAGGGAGGGGCAACTGGTAGTCATCCTGATGTTCATAATTAGGAAGTTTGCCTTCTGGGGCCTTTATTTTGTTACACCCATTTTTTGAACAATGGCTTCAAGCTGGTATTGGGGTAGTCCCTAGTTGATTTCCTTTGCTCTGTAGTGCGGGGTTGCTTTTGTTTTTGAATGGAAATGTTAAAAGGGATTAAGATTGCTTGTATTTTATGCCTTGTCAAAAAATGTATGTTTAAATTAGGGCTAAATACTAGTTACTACCCTGTGATTTAGGTCCAAAATCAATTCAGTCCCTGGACTTCTAATTTCATCAAAAACACCCCTGCACTTTCAATTTTGATCTAATAAGTCCAATTCATTAATATTCTGTTATGAGTTCAAGTTATAGTTGGATTATTTGTTAAAAAACTATTTATTTTATAGTATGACTCACTCCTAAATTGACTATGCAAGCCACCTCGACACTACATCATAAAACATAGGCCATATATGAGCCACATTAACAAGTTAAATAACTTCAATTATTGGAAAACTAACAAATTGGACCTATTATATCAAAATTGAAAGTGCAGGGGTGTTTTTGATAAAATTAGAAGTTCAGGGACTGAATTGATTTTGAACACAAACTATAGGGTAGTAATCAGAATTTAGCCCTTTAAATTACTTATTACCGGAATCAAGTAATTAACAATATAGCTTGATTCTCGGAATGTCCGGTGACAAGAAAAAAAATGCATGCAATGGTCTGAATAATCCATTTTTTCATTCAAAAATTGCACTTGATGGCTCATATAAAATAAGTACCCGATGGGTAGCTTGCCATAGCTGGATGATCAAAAGCTAGGGTAAGATGCTCCAAGAGCTATTTGTAATAGTACCGGAGACGCTACGTGTTTCATGGATGTCGGGAAACGACTCTATCCATGTCACGGAAGTAAAAGGTCGAGGGGCCTACCTCTTCGATGATCTCGTACGAGCCTGTCCATGAAGGATCCAGTCCCTGGGGTTCTGGGTAAACCTGTTTCATGACCCAGTCCCCCAACTTCAGTGTCCGGGACTGTACCTTGGCATTGTGATAGCGAGCTATTCTCCTTTTGTTTGAGAGATTATGCATGTGTGCTACATCCCTTTGTTCTTCGAGCAAATCAGCATCAAGTTGTAGGCCCTCTGCATTGGTACCCGTATCAAAGTACTGGATCTTGGTGCTTGGGATTTGTGTTTCGATGGGAAGGACTGCCTCAGACCCAAAAACCATGCAGAAAGGGGTCTCTCCGGTAGCCTCTATCGTCGTGGTCCTGATAACCCATAATACCTCCGGGAGTTTAGAGGCCCAAAGACCCTTGGCATCGTCGAGCTTCTTTTTTAGTATTTTCTTGATTATCTTGTTGACGGCTTCAACTTGACCATTAGTCTGTGGATGAGCTGGGGATGCATAGAGGATTCTAGTGCCCATGTTCTCGGTGTAAGTTCTGAGTTCATCGTTGTCAAACTAGGCCCTGTTGTCCGGGACTCCAAATCTGCAGTAAATGTTTTTCCACATAAAGTTCTTCACTTTCTCCGTAGTGATAGCGACGAGAGGTGCCGGCTCTACCCACTTTGTTTTGTAGTCAATAGCTACAATGGCGTACTTGAATTGTCCCACTGCTGTAGGAAGCTTACCGATCAGGTCCAGGCCCCATTGGCAGAAAGGCCATGGTGCGAGGAGGATGGAGAGAGCAATAGGCGGTGCCCTTGGAATATTCGTATACATTTGGCACTTAAGACAAGAGCTTGATATTGTTTGAGCTAGGGCCGACATGGTTGGCCAAAAATATCCAGCCCTCAGGGTCTTGTGTGCTGCATACACCAGCGTGTATGTCTTTCATTATCTTGTGGTCGTCCTCTGGTGTCACACACTTGAGGTTGGGGAAGTAATGACCTCTTCTGTACAATTTTCCATCCATGATTGTGTAGCGAGCTGACCTCAATTGGAGTCTCCTGGCCTCAACCTTGTCGTCCGGGGCCAAACTATCAACCATGTACTTCAAGATTGGATCCATCCAAGGGGCAGTGTGGTCCACCATAAATATTTCTGACACCGTTTTAGAAGTGCTCGGCTTTTCCAGTATTTCGACCTTGGTAGCCCCGTATGCAGGACTTAGAGAAGTTGCCGCAAGCTTAGCTAGGGCGTCTGCTTTGTCATTTTTTGCTCTAGGTTATTGAGTGAAGATGTAGGAGGTGAATCTATGAGCTAATGCTCGGGCTAGGGCCTAGTAAGAGGACATATGGGGCTCTTTTGCCTCGAAGTTACCGCTAATCTGATTCACAACCAACTGGGAATCGCTGAAGATATGAAGGTGCTGGATGCCTAGTTCCCAGGCGATCTGGAGACCTGCTATGAGTGCCTCGTACTCTGCGGCATTATTGGATGCCTTGAAGGCAAACGTGAGGGCGTACTCGTAGACTTTATCCTCCGGGCTGATTAGCAAAATACCAGCACCACTTGTCTTCCTATTAGATGAGCCATGAAAGTACAATCGCCAAATGCTTGGTGGTTGTGGGTTAGGGACTGGTGGTTCAGGTGTTCCCATGGGTGGATCATGGGAGGGAATAAGTTCATAAATGAAATCTGCAGCTGCCTAGCCCTTAATAGTTGTCCGGGGCTTGTACTTGATGTCGAACTCTCCCAATTCGATGGCCCATTTAATTAATCTTCCAGATGTCTCTGGTTTCTGCAAAACCTGCCTTAATGGGTGATTAGTGAAAATGGTGATCGAGTGTGCCTGGAAGTAGTGTCTGAGCATTCGGGATGACACTAGGAGGGCCAATGCTACCTCTTAATGTCCGAGTACCTTGATTCTGCACCAGTAAAACCTTTTCCAGCTTAGTACACCAGGTACTCACAATTGGAATCCCGCCTGATCAGAGCAGAGCTTACGGCAGTCGAAGATGCCCCGAGATATATGTAAAGCATTTCTCCGAGAACAGGTTTGGACAGCAGTGATACCGTTGCCAAGTATGCCTTTTGGCTGAGAAAACCGGCTTCGTGCTCAGCGGTCCAAGCTATTACCTTGACTTGCTAGGTTTTCAGTGACTTAAAGAAAGGAGTATTATACTTGTCCGTGAGTCTTGAAATGAATCTTGACAGATCGTCCACCTTACCCGTAAGGGATTGAACCTCGTTCCGGTAGGTGGGGGACATCATGTCTAATATAGCCTGCACCTTTTCTGAGTTCGGCTCTATTCCCATGTGGCTAATGATGTACCTGAGGAACTTCCCTACTTCAACCCCAAAAATGCACTTCTATGGGTTGAGCCGCATACTATTGATAAGTTAGTTACGCGGCCCTGGGATCGGGTCGGTTCCAGTTAAAAATCTGTGGAACCAAAACAAAAATTAACAACTATAATTGGTTCGGTCTCCATGTCAAAAACTTTTGGAACTGTTTTGAACCCGAACCGAATATAGTCAGTTCGGTTCAAGTCTTTTTCCGGTTCCTAAACATAGTTAACCTGTCTGAGGTGACCTACTATTTTCAGCCATTTTCAGAGACTTGAAATGCCTGACTGAGCCATTCATAATACTCCAGTACATACCAAACATTCAAATAACAACTTCAAATGACAACAAAGTTAGGTTATAACCTATAAACGACAACACAGTTACAAACTACAAAGTCTTTAGCAAATTTCATAGACTTGGAAAAATTAAAATGATTTGAAGTAGAAACTGAGAAAGCATGGAAACTCATAAAGCAGCATGCAGCCACATAGATGCTCAGCAATTAATCAATCCAACTTTCTGCATCTTGTCAACTTTATGGAATGAATCATAGAAGAGGGCAAAAAGGTAGTAAGCATGGAGAGAGAATGAATCAACTTTCTTTCTTTGTTGTTTAATTTTCTGGAACTTTATGGAAAGGGGGGAGAGATGAAGGGAGAGAGAAATTAATCACGGATGACCCACCTCAGCAACAAAGCATTTCAGCCAAAAAAAAGAAGAAGAAGATTTTTTACCAGTTCTGGGTTCCACATGAACTCATGAACTGCTTAGATTTAGGTGTGCAAGCAGTCGAATTCTCTATCCTGAATTCCTAATTGAAGTGATCTCCAACTTTCAAATTTCCACTTAGGGATGAAGAGATAGAATGAGATGAAGAAATCAGGGTATTAATTTGGGCGTTTCGTGTTTGAATTGGGGATGAAGAATTGATCGATGTTTTTTCGGGGTTTGAGAGATTAGAGACGAGTCTGAGAGATGAGATTGAGATTTGAGAGATAAGGCTAAAGTTTTGATCCGAATGTAAATGGCTGATCTGTTTTTTTTTTTTTGAAACGAACGGCTGATCTGTTTTTTATTTTGGAGTTTTGGTAAAGTCTGCAATCTCCTGCGGCCTTGTTTATATTAAGGGGATAGAGTAGGCATTAACACCCTATTATACACTGACATATGTACTTCGGTTCTGAAAAAATTTAAAAAACTAAAACCGGAACCTAATTGCTATTACATCTTTAAGAACCGAACCGAAAAAATAGTATGCTAGAATTTCAAAGAACTGAACCGAACCGGATTTTTCGGTGCGGTTTTGCCGGTTCTACGGTTCCAAGTCCCAGGCCTAACCGGGGATACGCCACTTCCCTGACAAAATTGATGGCCATTAACTTCTTCACTTCAACTTGGATAGCCCTGTACTTATCATGTGTGAAGGCTCGACGCTTTTGTCTTATCAGTGCCGAGAAAGGAACAATGCTAAGGTTGTGCATGGCTATGTCAGTTGGTATACCGGGCATGTCCTTGTATGACCAAGTGAAAGTGGATGTATTGGAGCGGAGGAACGAGATTAGGTTTTCCCTAATAGCCGGAGCCAACTTGGTACCTATCTTGACAATTCTGTCCAGGAATTCTTCGGATAACACGACCTCCTCAATGTCCTCCATGGCACCGGGCCATTCTTCATCAGAGTCCGTATCATCTCAAGGGTCCTCGTACCTGTCCGTAAGAAGGTTGGTAGCTACATGCAACATTTCTGACTTTCCCTTACCCCGAGATACCGTTAAAGAATAGCACTGCCTTGCCGCAGCCTGATTACCCCGTATGGTTGCTATTCCTACTGGGGTTGGCACTTTCATCATGAGCATGTGGCCTACGATGAATGTCTTTAAACGCCAGAGTGTCGGCCGGCCCAAGATAGCATTATAGGACGAAACACAGTCGACCACAATGAACTCTGTTTTAATTGTTGAACAATTTGGACTTTCTCCCACCGTGATCGATAAGTAATCTGATCCTAGTGGCTGGACGATATCTGTTGAAAAGCTGATAAGGGGCTCATTATCCTGTGACAGTTTGGCCCGTCCCCTGTTCAAGGCTTTGTATGCATCACAAAATAATACACTAACAGAAGCCTCGGTGTCCACGAGTACCCGAGAAGTAATGTAGTGGTCGATTTGGAGCGTGATAAAAAAGGGGTCATCATGGGGCATTTTAAGGTTGGCTTCCTCCTCTTCCAAGAAGGTGATTGATTTCCATCTAGCCTCGCCTCCTTGCTGCGGGGTCTTGTGGAAACTGAAAACCTCAGGGTGACCGAAATTAGAGCTTCGCTTCCTCCTCCGTGGAGGTAAATCCTTCGGGCCTCCACCATGGATCGTGAGGATCCGTCCGTATACGTCGATGGCTCCTATATCCTTAGCGAGTAGGTACCGCTGAAGCTTGCCCTTTTGAATAAGCAACTCGATCGTGTTCTTTAGCTCCATGCAAAGGTTGGTATTGTGCCCGACATCTTCGTGGTACGTACAGAGCCTACTGGTATCCTGTTGTGTAAGCTTGCTCTTTAGGAATTTCCTGGGTGGTTTCATCTTTGTTCTCGTTCCAAATAGTTTCGTACGAAGCGTTTAGGAGAGTGAATACCTCGTACCTGGGAGGAGGTGGTGTTTTACTGTTTTGTTGTATTCGATCTTCTCGGTGGAACTAAGTACCGGAGTACCCCTCAGACCTGGATGTAGACTCCCTGGTCCTCTTGCTTGAATTATGGGGTGATCGTCCCCTATCTTGGACGCATTCCCGCTTAACCACCGGGGTCAGGTTGGACCTGCCTTCTGGTCTGACATTATCCCCGTATGTTTAGTATTCAGCTTGGGAGTGTCTGATTGCTGTGGCCATCAGCTCGTCGTAGCTAGCCGGGGGATGATGATTGATCCTGTAGAGGAAGTCCTCGGGCCTTAGGCCTCTCCTGAAAGCCAACTCAGCTAGTTCTTTGTTAAGATCTCAACACTTAGCGGTAGTCGCTTGCCATCGGTTGACGAAAGATTTCAACGTTTTGTTTTCTCCCTGCTGCACCTTCAGCAGTCCCTTTGGGGTTTTTATCCCATCGGTACGTAGGATGAAATGAGCTACGAATTTGTCTACGAGTTCCTTGAACTCTAGCCTGGATACTTCTTGCTGCAGATCAATACCAATCCCCCCCCCAACATATGATGACCTCCTCGATGCCGCTACCGCCTTTGCTCAGGCTGAGTATGATACCTTTGGCTGCGATACCAACGCCAATGCGCACCCGGTCACCATACCTCAAGTGAACAATCCTGATACAAGGAATAAAGACACCAGCCGAGACAAACCTGCCCAGACGAGCGACAGGATCCCACGGGAATGACAAGGCTATAGTGATAGGAGGGACATGCAATATGGCAAGAGACCCGAGAAGCCAAAATACTCCTCAAGCAGTTGACATAGCAATGCACCATACGGCGGCACCCGACACAAGGATGACCAGCGATCTGCGGCACCCCAATATGAGATTTATACCACCCTCACCGCCTCTTATGAGGATTTCTGGAATAACCACAAGGACATCATGCCACGCCCACCACGGCGCAAACCTGGCCAAGCAAAATCGTGAGATAACTGTAAATACTGTACATATCATGAGGAGTCCGGCCACCCCACCAATATTTGTTGGGCACTGAAAAATGCCATAGAGCACCTCATTCAGAGCCGCCAACTCTTGCAATATCGCACTCCCGCCACGGGCGTTAATGCCATCGAAGTCTACAGCCAGATCCTAACTACACACGGCGGCGGCCCACGAACACCCGAGACCCACCATGCACAGAAGCGACAGTGCCCCCAGGGCCAGGAGGTATTAGGACTTAGCCATGGCTGCCACACCCCCCAGGTCGACTGGAATTCAATAGCCTTTAATAGCAGCGAGGACAATATCTAGAAGCACCACAACGACCCACTCTTAATCACCATGGTCATCGACCACTATCGGTGCCACAGGGTCCTAGTCGATAGTGGCGCGGTGGTCAGCGTCGTGTTCTGCAGTTGTTACGAAAGCCTCAACAAAAGCTCACCCCAGACCATGAACCCCTAATCAGATTCGCAGGAGAAATCACACAGCCCGTAGGATCCGATAATTTGTGGATCACACTGGGCGGCGGCAGCAATATCGCCACCATGACAGCACACTTCATAATCGTCGACTGCCCCTCCTCCTACAACGTCATTCTGGGACGCGACGCCATATGGGAACTCCAATGATTCGTGGCAGGGCACATGCTAATGATGAAGATACCTACTCCGGGCGGCATCCTCACCATCCGAGGTGATCAAGAGCTCGCAAGACAATGCAACTCATTGACTGTCGGAAGGGGACACGGCAGGCGAGAGGTACTTCTAACCTCAGACCTAACCTCCCCATCCGACAAGCCCGATGACCCAAGGGAAGACCCTGAAACCCTAAATGATCGAGATACATGCAGCAAGAAGAAGGACGACAAGTGCAAGCTCAAGCACCCAAGACCAGATGCTTTGGAGGACCTGACATCGATCTCTATTTCCGATGCACACCCAGGGAGAAAAGTTAAGTTTGGGTCCAAAACAGACCCACAGTTCCAGGAGGAGCTCATCGCCTTCCTCAAGTCCCGATAGGAGGTGTTTGCATGGTTGTACGCCGATATGCCAGGAATCGCGCCAGAACTGTTGACCCACAAACTCACCATCTCCCCAGACGTTCCTCCAATTCGCCAAAAACTAAGGGCCTTCAAGGAAGAAAAATACAAAGCGATCCAGGCAGAGGTCAAGAAAATCCAAGACATCGGGTCTGTTCGGGAGGTCTCCTACCTAACATGGCTCTCCAATGTTGTAATGGTGAAGAAGCCCAACGGAAAATGGCACATGTGTGTCGATTACACCAACTTGAACAAGGCTTGCACGAAGGACAGTTTCCCCCTCCCACGAATCGATCAGCTAGTCGACTCCACTGCAGGCCACAAGCTCCTCAGTTTTATGGATTCCTTCTCAGGCTACAACCAAATCGCCATGGAACCCTCCGATTAGGAGCACACATCCTTCACTACCGATAAGGGTTTGTACTGTTACAAGGTAATGCCATTTGGTCTAAGAACGCCGGGGCCACATACCAGAGATTGGTTAACGCCATGTTTGCAGATCATATCGGTAAGATCATGGAGGTATATGTGGACGACATGCTCGTCAAAAGCGTCACCATTGAAGATCACATCAAGAACCTGGGCATCATCTTCGACATCCTACTCCAATATGGCATGAGACTCAACCCAGACAAGTGCGTGTTTGGCGTACTAGGAGGCAAAGTTCTTGGGTTTTGTAGTCAGCGAGAGGGGTATTGAGGCCAACCCCGAGAAGGTACAGGCAATCCTCGATATGACACCGCCAAAAACTAGGAATGAGGTCTAGTCCCTCAGCGGGAAGGTTGTCGCTCTCGCCCGATTCATATCGCGCTTAAGCGACAAGTGCGCCCCATTCTTCAAGTGCCTCAAAACTCACCATACCGAGCCGATCAATTGGGGACCCAAACACGACAAGGCTTTCCAGGGCCTCCGAGACTAACTGGCGTCAGTACCCACCTTTTCGAAACCAATCCCAGGCGAAGTCCTGTATATCTACCCCGCCATATCAGTCACCGCGATCAGCGCCGCCTTGGTCAGGCAAGAAAATAGCAATGAGCTGCCTGTCTATTACACCACCAAAAGGTTCAACAACGTCGAATCCAGGTACTCCGATATTGAGAAATTCGCCCTTACACTCCTTAAGGCTGCCCGGGGGCCTACGGCAATATTTCCAAGCTCACACGATACATGTCTTGACCAACCAACCCCTAAAACAAGTGCTCCAGAAACCAAAATCTTCAGGAAGACTGGTAAAATGGTCCATCGAACATTTATTACACGCCACGCACGGCCATTAAAGGGCAGTCCACTGCCGACTTCATCGCCCAGTTCATACCCCTAGAAGATGTCGCGCATTCGGATGACTGCCTCGGAACCCCATACCATGCCCACATGGACTCTCCATGCGGACGGATCCTCTAACAATAAGCTCAGTGGTGCCGGGGTAGTCTTGACCGACCCAGAGGGGAATACATACGAGTATAAGCTACAATTCAAGTTCAAGGCCTCAAACAACGCAGCGAGTACGAAGCACTGATCACTAGCATCCAGCTGGCCAAAGAATTAGGCGTCACCAGACTGATAATCTTTAGTGATTCCCAACTTGTCGCCAACCAGGTCAGCGGCGATTTCCAAGCCAAGGAGCCGCATCTATCCCACTACCAATCTCTCGCCAAGACCTTACTCCAGCGATGCCTCACCTACCATACAATCGCCCTGATCCTTTAGGCATAGAACTGCAAGGCAGAAGCCATCGTGAGGTTGGCGACATCGGCCCCAGACACCTAAAGTTGGAAATTCTAAACAAACCAAGCTTCGATAAACCATTCTCGGAGATATTCCTGACCGAGAGCGAGCGTCCACCTTCATGGATGGACCCATTTATCGACTACCTCTCTAAGGGCAACGAGCCCCAGGACAAGGTTATTGACAGGACCCGCCCCGAATTCCACCCTGGAATCCGAAGTGGCCCTGCGGGACTCACTTTTAAAGAAGGTTTACCAAAAATTTCGGCATAACCTCCCTTAAAAATGGACAACCCAAAAACCTGTGGAAAACAAACTTCACTTCTAATAATCCAACCACAAACTCCTAGAGCCACCCTGCTCCCATCATTCAACCAACTCAAGCCCAAAAATAATAACAGTGTATCAAGTAATTCAAGTCTAAGAAACTCCAAGATTAAAATACTACAATTCACAACGTTAGGTCATAGACCTCAAATATAATTCATACAAGTTTGGGTCCCAAATCCCATAGTAATCAGAGCATTCTAGGAATGTAAATGGACAAGGAGTGCAGTAGGCTAAACAGGTAACCTACAGAATGTGAGGGCGGAAGCAGGTGCAGTCACTATGGCTCACTCTCGTACACCGAGCAGCAATACTGCAATCTGGGCATTTGAAACCGAAGGGCCCAGGGGAAAGTACATAAAAACATTAGCATGAGTGGACAAAAATAAACGATTTTAAACCAAATGGATTTTATACTTTCCCACATTTATTTCTTTAAAATTCCCGATGCATGCAATGATTAACAAAAATAAAATAAGAGGAGTTCCGCTCACGAAAGCTGACTAGCCCCGCTAGTCACAAACGAATAAAAGAAAAGGTTGAAACTCAGATACTCAAGGAAATAAAACCAGTCCTGCTGGCTAAAATAAATCGGACTAGCCCCGCTAGTCGAAAATAGTATAATGAGTAAGGGAAGACGATAGCCATACGAGTGAGCCACCCAGGCTCGGGTGATAGCCTCCCAGGCTATAGTACTCCCATTACTCCCGTAATATACCCTTACGTCACTAAGTGTAGCGATAGGATACTGGGCTTCAGAATTACTGTCACAGAGACAGTAACCAGCGCCACAAAGGCGGAGGGCTTCGGTGATCCCATCACCTCACCACAAAGGCGGAAGATCAAAGCTAGCAATGATAAGTCACCCAAAGTATGGCAAAAGAAAATCCGAAAACCACAGTAAAATCATAAAACTTCCCCAACTCTCGTAAATAAATTTCCAACGACGTGTCCCACATGCCAAGATAATCTCAAGTTCAAAATAAATAGGAGATAAATAAATATAAAGATTTACTCCATCGAAATCTCATTTCGAAAATCTCATAAAAATCTCAAATCGCTGAATATAAATATAATATAAATAGTATAAATCCGGAAATCATATCGGAAATAAATAAATAAGAGAAGATAAGCGTAATCCAATGACGTGACCCCGCACGCCATAAAACCTTCAAATAACCAAATATCCAAAACCATTTATGAAAATAACGATATGCTTGGGAAAGTAATACGATAAATAAATTATAACCTCGGAACCGATTAAATAAATGCATGCATCATTCTTTGAAAAATAAAAGTCCACTCACAGTATATGATCAATCCTGACGTCGCTCAGTATTTTCCTCGTACGAAGACTCCTCTCGTCCTGTACGAATAGCACTCGTAAAAATATATTTACAGGACGGAAATTAACTTTACAATAATTAGAAATTGAAATTCATAACGTCCCCCTTCAAAATTCAACTCTTTAATTCACATCGAATCCATCCATAATACTCCAACAATATTCATTCATCGATATATAAGTTCTAAAGTGAATTCGAAAGAAATTCGACGATCGAATTCACGTAAATCAATAATTAACCATTTATACTCAATTCGTAATTCCTCCAATTCCCACCAAACTTCATGTATACAATTCTACAGTCATTATAGGATTTATGGAGCCAAAAATTGTAATTAAAACTCAGCTCTACGCGCCACCCACAGTGGCCGCGCGTGGGGCCCACGCGCCACCGGCAACCACTACCAATGGCCACCAAATTTTGGCAGCACCACCTACTCAACAGACCCAATCTCTTTCTCAACTACAACAAGTTCCAATTTTACCTTGAAGGGCTCCAAATTGGCCGGTGAAATTTTTCCAGAAAACTCCAAGAACCCTAGAAATTTCAAATCGTTAATTCGACCTCTACACTGCAAATTGAAATGAAAGACCTTAGGGGAAATGATCTATGTCAAAAACCGAACCTTCGACGCCGGTTTGGTGGCCGGAGACGGCCTGAATCGTCGGAAATCGGCAAAACCCGCAAGTTGCTACAGTAACCTTCCCAGCAAGAAATCGAGCTCCTCCGGCCAAATCTCCCCAAAATACCACCACAGATGTGTCAAGGGGGAGGAGACGAGCTTGGGGATGGCCGGATTTCATCGTGGGTCGGCCGGAGAGGGAAGAAATTGAAGGGGGAAAAATCGGGCTGAAAGGGGGAAGGAGTCGGGGGAGAAGAGAGGGAGAGTTACCGTGGGTTTCCGAAAATGGAAACCTACAGTGGTAACTTTCCATATATATATATTTTTTACCATGAACAGTAACTTCCACATTTTAAGCTATAACTTTCACATACGAACTCCAATTTTTACGTACCACATATGCACGTGCTTGGTTTAACGTCCTCTACAACTTTCATGAAGGAAATTTTCTCAAATTGTTAACCCATAAAAAGTCAACTTCTAGCACCCCCCATAAAAGATAAAAACTGAAACCGAGGACGGCAAAACATAAAGAAATTCACTTCGACACAGATCAAGGATAAATCGAAGACGGGGCGTAACAGTTATTGCCACTAGGCTCTGCAGAAGAGCAACGCTGTACACGGTGCGAGAAGGCAAACTATACAGGAAGGGCAGATCTTTCCCCCTGCTAAAATGCATCTCCCTCGAGGAGGGACAACGAGTCTTACTATTGCTGTATAGTGGAATTTGCGGCAATCATGCAGGTGCGAGGAACCTGGCATTTAAGGTATTGCGTACACGGTACTATTGCCCACCATTGAATAAGACGCGAAACACATCGCTAGCGCCTGCCTTAAATCCCACAAGTTCGCCAACTCCCCTCTTGCACCGTCAATACCACTCTCGATCATCTTCACCCCATGGGCATATTGCCAGTGGGGCCTAGACTTCATAGGCAAGTTCCCATCAGCACCGGGACAGCTCAAATTTGCCATCGTCGTAGTGGACTACAACACCAAGTGGGTTGAGGCCGAGGCTCTAGCCACAACGGGCTCTAGCCACAATCACGGTTGCCAAGGTCATTAACTTCCTGTGGAAGAACATATACTGCCGATTCGGAATCCCCGAGACCATCATCACCGATAACGGTGCTCAATTCGATAATGATACTCTCAGGGAATTCATCGACCAGTATGGCACGCAGATCCGATAAGCCTCCCCTCCACACCCACAGACAAATGGCCAGGTCGAAGCTATCAATAAGATAATTAAGCAGAACTTAAAAAAGAAACTCGACAGCGGCAAGGGCTTGTGGGCCGAAAAACTCCCCGTAGCACTTGTTTGCGAACGGAAAGCTTGTAAATGCTGGTACGGGTCTCCAATTCCTGTGTAGTCGATCTTTAATGGCTTTGATGCATTCGAGCGTATCACACCTCTAACCTCCTGGGTGAAAGGACTCGACCGGTCCTCGAACGTTGTCAAGGGACTCCAAGTGTCCCAGTTTTCTACTGCCTCCACCCTTGCTTGAAAGGCATGCAAGGAGTTATTCATATGCAAGAGCAGTGCTGTGTTTGGGTCAATTACCAGTGGCTCTATTTGAGGGGGCTGGGGCAAAGGCGATGGTGGCATGTGACTTAGACTTTCTGGGTACAAATCTATCAGTATGTGAATGACCTGTTGGCCAGCACCAGCGGATGTGGTCCAATACCGGTCGCTCCTGTAACCGGGACAGCATTTGCTTCTGTAGTCGTTACCTATGAAGCTCTGGCGAGGGCCTAGGTGAGTGCTTCATTATGCTGGTGTCGTCGGTCCAGTGCTCGAGTGAGAGCTGTGTTCTCATCCTCCAACTCCTGTAACTTCTGTTTGTGAGAGGAGGTTGGTCTCTCTATTGAGCCTCTACTGTTCTCGATCAATCTGGAGGTTTGGCAGTAGCAGAAGTGTGACCCCTTGCAGGAAGATGGCCTCTTGAATGGCAGCGTGCCCCATTGGAAAAATCAATACCCTCTCATCCCTCATCGGCAGACGTAGCTTCACTACGCCAGGAAGGCAAAACACTCGCTTTAGTCGATTCATGACTGTTGTTGTCATTGGCCCTCCTGCCTCGTCAACTGCAGTACCGTCACGAAGGACCCATGCTGACTCTATCTCTTCCCCGCCAGCCTCTCCCCCATCAGCGAAACCGCTAGCCTCTCCTCACTCCTATTGCGGGCAGCAGCGTCCACTTTTGCCCTAGAACTCTCTGGACGCCCAACACGGCCCATTACTACATCCCAGGGTATAGTTTGTAAAGGAATTCGATGTCTAGCGGTTCCGGCAGTGAGGTTCCTGCATGAGCAGACGAACGCAACGAATCAATAAAAATCCTATCCGCAATGTTTAGTGACACGTCAAACATGGAATCCTCACTACTCGAGATCTCTATGACGCTAGCCATCACAAACCGTAAAACTTAGGTCAGTCAGTTACAAAATGATCTAAGCTATCCCTAAGTCAGATTTCAGCCAAGAACACCAAGAACAATTACCCAGAAACAACCAAAACAAGAACACATGTCTACATGCATTCAAAACCCAGATTTGACCATCTAGAAAATCCAAAAACCTTAACTCTCTACCACAAACACCTAACCCCATCCCCAAAACCATTTTAGACCCTCAGTCACACATTGGAATGGCACCATTTACTCCAAATAGCAACAAATCTCAACTGACAGAAACAATGAGCAAACAAATAGGCAGAAGGGCTCAGATAACCAACCTGGTGCGCTTGATGATGCTCGTCTTCACTTCAAGAGGTCTCCGTCCTCTAAAGATCAATAGCCTCACACGAATTGCAGAACCTTCCTCTCGGATCTTAGAGCAAAGCTTGAAGGCGACGATATTAGTTCAAAGTGCAGAAAGTGTTAAACCACTCGGTTTCCCTCTCTTTTATGTCAACATCAAACAAATCTAAGCCGTCCGCTGAAAAACAACATCACACGATAGCCATACACGTGCCCCACGATGGCACTTACTCTTTGGATTAACTGAGGCGTTGCCTCGGCTACAAAATCCATAATTACTCGCATTAATGGCGAAGATACGAGTGTGCTAAGGAGACGTTATCCCGCACGCTAACCCAATGCATGATGGCCACGTGTCGGGCGCCGTCAGACAAAGCATCTATCCGAAGTAACCTTCAAAAGGAAAACATACCAATTAGCGAGACAGCCTCTGCTAAGCGCAACACCGCTAGCGAAACCTCTCCATTCTCATCTTGCAAGCGAGACAGCCTCCGCTAAGCGCAACACCGCTAGCGAAACCTCTCCCGTTTCATCTTGCCAGCGAGATAGTCTTAGCTAAGCGCAACACCGCTAGCGGACCTTCTCCCTTTTCATCTGGCAAGCGGGACAGTCTCCTCTAAGTGCAACACCGCTAGCGGAACTTCTCCCTTTTCATCTTGCAAGCGATAGTCTCCGCTAAGCGCAACACCGCTAGTGGAACTTCTCCCTTTTCATCTTGCAAGTGACAGTCTCTGCTGAGCATAACACCGCTTGCTGAGCTTCAAGCCAGAAGGTCCCCGCGACGTTTTTTATCAGCAGAGGGATTTCCGCCAAAGGCGATTCCGGAGGCAACACCTCATTCTAACGAAGACGGCCACGCAGCGTTACAGTTAAGCTACGTCCCGCCAGGCCAAATAAGGGGACATGTCAACAGTCTTCGACTGCCTTGATCAGGCACGTTAATCCCTGACACTCGGGTATCAAAGATTGGGCTCGCTACCCAACACCCTCTGTTCAGTACAGATCCCCCTCATCAAATAATATGTCGGCCAAACGGAGGCCCATCTTAGCCGGGGAGTGGGGGACTCCCTAGGGGGCCCACTCGAAAGGGTATAAAGAATTTTCTCAGTAAATCCATGGTTGACAATACACTGACGCTAATTATGCTGTCACAAGTCTAGCAGAAGTAACGCTTCGAACCGCTAGGCAACTCCCCAACCAAGATTGCTCTCCTTGACTGGGGACTTGTACTTATATGAGCATTTGACAAGCATAATGAGCTATAATGAGCCATGCTCATGCTACCGCTAGCAGTACCAACTACCACCAACGGTGTGACCTACGGAAACACAGCCAAGCAGGCTACCGCCTGAGCCCCAGATCACCGCTGACGTGCCGCATCAAAACAACACCAGAAGCATCACAAACTGGGAACTGAAGCATATCAGTCCCACATCGAAAAAAAGGAAGAGTTCAGCCTCTTCCCCGCCTATAAAAGCTTCACTCATCTCTCCTCATTAATTACGCATTTACTACTTACCTACTGTTATTCTGTCAACATAAATACATTGACTAACTTAGGCATTAGAGAAGAGAAGACCGCCTAGTGCGGGCTCCCTCTGATGCCCTTTGTATTTTACTTGACAGGTAGCAGAAGTATTGATTACACCACAAGTATCAGTCTGCCCATCGGACCAGCTTTAACCAAGGTTTAGCTACCGCTAAATCTTAGACATTAACAATAACAGAACAAGGGCATTTGATCAGACAATTACATGAACACACATGCAAAGTTGCTTTTTCCCTGATGATTAAGCTATAAAACCTATACCTGAGGCAACAATAAGATTAGTTTGCTAGTTTTCGTTTTCTGGTTTACATTTACATTTATATTATTCCTTCAAGCATATACCGGGGGAATATAAAGCATTATTATTCCTTCAAGATTTACATTTATATTACAGGTCAACAGTGGCTTTACACAAATTAGAAAATACAATATCTTGATCTGATGTCTTCATGTTGACTTTTGAAACAATGGCTTTACACAATAAGAAAATACAATACCTAATCAATTCCACCATTTCCAAAACCCTCCTCTCTTTATCATCAATCGAAAAATTAAGTCTTTTCCAATTGGGTTTTACGTTCTTCAAACTCCAGTAGCTTCACTATAATGGCCTCCTCAATCTCATACAATTCCTCATCCTTCGACTTAAACTAGACTCTTTCTCTTCTAGAAGCTTCTCCCAGCACCCAATTTCCTCCTCGCGGGTCTAAAGCTCTTTGAATTGGGTCGAGATTGTGGTCAGGATCGAGATGAACTGGTCCCCAATTTGCTTGCAGCGGGCTCGTATATTCTCGAATGCTTCGGCCAGAACAATGTGGTTCACCTCCGATTCTTTCAAATCCGAGATCATCTCTTCTATTTTTGTTCCTTCTCTGCAAAACCCTAATACTACGAGCTTTCTTGGCTCCAAAGCCTATCCTAGGCATGAGATTTCGCTATAAAGCCCAGGTGTTTATAGGCTGAAGGCTATCTCGTATGGAAGAGATTTTAAAAGGAAGAGGCTGTTATTTCTGATGCTCTTCTGCTTCCCAAATGGATCTATTTATAGGGTCAGGTGCAAGTGAATCCGGAAGAAGTCAAGGTCGGCTGGGAGCCCTGGAGGCAAGTGAAGGACATAAATCAAACTAGCATTTTTCCGCACATGCTGTGCAAGTGCAAGTTATTAATTTTTTTTTTTCTTCGAGATAATGGCATTAACCATCTCCTTAATTGATGCCATTAAACTCGATCTCTCAACCAACTGGTCATGAACAAGACAACACGCGTTCGGCCCTAGGAATATAAAAAATGCCTCGTGTATTCAATATGTGGGTTTGCTGCCAAAGGCAATACGGGCAATTACATATCAAAGTTTACTCACCAGAAAGTTTTAAGTTTGTTTCGAAACTGTCCTTGCTTTATTAATGTGAATACAAAAAACACCCCCAACATGTGCACTGATTCACAGATGTGCAGTTCATGTTGTCGTGCTATAATTTTGAAATCAATTGACCCAGTGTGTCTAACCCGGCTGGATTGTGAACCTTGTATCTAACAACGGCGTGTCTAACCCATCGTCCGTTTTGAGATGTGACGTGCCGTCATGCCGAAATGGTTTTGTAAGATGCCAACTAATTTGGTCTACATTGTTTGTGATTACGGAGAGAGAGTATACATTCCAGAATGAACAAGGTGCAACCATGGAGGGAATAGAATTTAAGCTTAAGTCAACTCAAATAAAAAATTCAATCTCAATATGTACCCATCATTCGGCTCTACTCACTACAACAAATATGGACATTAGTGACCAAATCATAGTGACCAACTTATAATTGGTCACTAAAAGAATAGAATTAATTACCAACATTACCCATTGGTCACTAAAATAGTCAGCGCTAAATTTTTTCCAACTCCCGCCTAATTATTTTATGTTAGTGTCCAAATCTATAATTGATAGTGACCAGGTTATGTTTGGCCGCTACAAGTTTAATGACACTTGTAGGGAAACGTTGTCGTTTTGCAATTAGTGACCAACTATTTTACATTTTTCCTTGGTGAATTTTCAAGCGGCAACTTCGTGGTCTCCAAAAAATTATAGGCGCGCTCCCAATTCCCAAATTGTGAATGAAAGATGGATATTGTGATACCCATCTTGTTCTTCTCTCACTCTGACTCCGACTCCGACTCAAATATTCTCCGACTCATACCCATCGACTCCGACTCAGATCTTCTCCTCTGCTCCTATTAATTCATCGAGTTATTTGTATTTCAAGCTATCGAGATTTTCTTTCGGAAAGATGATGTTGATTTAAATCTACTCCCGTGCTTCGACACCAAGGTCGCCAGGTCCGACGGCTTCAGCTTCGGGATCGCCTTCGCCTCCCGTTACGGCGCTAACTCCACCTCCCAGTTGTCTCCGTGCGACACTAGACTCTCGCCCTCTCTGTCAAATCCTCTCTCGCTCCGGTCCGTTCTCTCTCTCTCTCTAAACCGTTGCATTTCGTTTTGGTGATCCTTTATTTTGTGAATCGCTACGGGGATTTGATGGGTTTAGGGTTAATGTTGATTTTGATATTGATAATTGCAAAATGTTGGTCTCAGTTTTGTAAGCTTAGCACTGAAAGTATCAGATTGTAGTTAAGTTAATGTTGGCTTGTTTTGAATTCCATCGATTCATTGTGGTTTGTGATTTTGAATTTGCAGGATAATTATGGGGGATATATGGTTGCTTTTGCTGGGCATAAATATGCTGCAAGGTCTACTGCGGCTTTTGTTGCCAATAGTACCTACACTGTCACCAGCTTTACTCTTGTAAGTGAGCAAGGAAATTGCAATTGGATTTGGAGTTTGAATTCGTTAATGTCATTCGTGGTTTGTGGTTTAGGTTATGTAGTGAATGTGTTTTGATTTATGCAGGTGCTTGAGTTCACCAAGGGCAGGCAGCAGCACCTGCATTGGAAAAGGGATGGGTGCGTCAAATGTTCTGGGAGCTCCAGCTTTGTTTGCCTGCACAATCGGGACTGTGCAATCAAGACAAATAGCTGCAAAACCCATGGAGGCACTGTGGATTGCAGCCTCAGGATCCAATTGGCATTTTCTGGGATGGATAAGCACCTATCCGTTTTGAACTCATGGTATGAAGCACAGAACCTTGGTCAGTACTCCCTTTATGGTCTGTATTCAAATCTGAAGGATTCTCTCACTAGGCAGTATAACAAGTTTTTCTGATGTAAAATTGTTTCTGTCAGATTCTTGTAATTTTTTCACTACCCACTCGCTCGGTTTGATCGTTCACTTCTTTGTGTTTCATTTGTATGCTGTTGTAAAGTAAATCAAATTTGAGGATCATTGTGATTAGAGGAGAGATATATGATTTTCAGTAACATTTGTGTGCTTTGTTTTGATATGAATGTTTCGGTTTTGATTTGGTTTGATTTTCCTTATTTCTAAATTTTATTGATCAGGTTGCTTTTCATATATCCAGTGCAAGGATTAGCTGGAGACAACGAAGAAGGATTGACAGATAAACGATTGGCTTTTTGTATTTCTAGGTCTGGTAAGAAGTTGCCAGTAGTTTGATTTTTTTTTTTTCTCATATAACTTGACTCTCTATGTTTGTGTTCTTTTGTATTGTCACTTCTATATATTGTGAATTTTAGGAAATTTGGCAGTTGATTTTGCTATTAAATTGTATTCTGAATTATTAATTTATTAACTTGTCAGGATGCTCTGGATCTGCTCAATAGCATCGCTCAATCTCCATATGACCAAGTCAAGTGCCTCAGCCTCATGAATTCATTGCGAGAATGCGTCCTCAATAAGGTCACCCAACCCCTCTTTCTCTCTTAATTCACACTCGTTTCTGTGAATCTGTGCTTGGTTTGTTTCTCATTGAATTTGATATCTATGAGAAACCCAGTAATTTGGTTAAACTAGTGACACAGAATTGGGTATGTTCTTGGGTTATGAGTTGGAATTTTATATATTTTGAGTGTATTTGATTGCAGAAGGGCTGAAACCCAGATTGAGATTTGTTCAAGGCCAGATATTTATGCTTATTTTGCCTTGGAAAGTTTAAAGCTTGATTTAGATTCATGAAGTTGATATGATATATATGCCTATTTCTGTACTGGTAATAACCAATTTAATCATAAATCGAATTGCTTCGTGGTTCTGGTTTGTTACTATGTAATGTCCTACTTAACCTGGATTATGGGTTGCATAGTCCAGGTACAAGCTTTGCTGCTGTGAAGTTATCAAAGGATCAAGCACCAAAGAAGTAAGATTTTATGCCCCTTAAAACCAATTGATTTTACCCATTTTCAGCTAGTGTTAAGTGTTTGTCCTAGAACCCTATTTATACTTATATATTAACTATTCTATTTAGCTAATGACATGTTTAGGAAGAAGAGACTGGATGACGTGTGCCACGGTGAGTTTTATTTTGCCTTCAAATGTGATACTCCCATGCATTGTTTGTACAAAAGCTATTACATAAAGTAGACCAGTGATAGGAGTTAACTTAGTTATTCATGTTTGGTGGTGTAGGTAAAGTAGTAGTGGATGCGAAGGTGGTCAACAAAGGTGATACTCCAAATTTGATGTAGGTGATTACTTCATTTTAACAAACCAATCTACAGTTCATTAAACGAGAGTCATTTATACTCGAACTTTGGTAAGACCTGTTATGCTAATTTGTTCTTCTATTTTGTATATCCAGAGCAGGACACAAGTTAGAAGCTGCCATTGAACAACTAGGTATCAATGTTTCTGCAAAGTAGCTCTTGACTCAGGGTTATCAATCAGCGGATTTATCAACTGTTTACTTCAGTATGGTGTAACTTTTGTTTATGGAGTTGATGTTGTATATGGACAGGTAACACCCCTATTTGGTCTTAAATGATGTGTTATTTCCTATAGGTCTGAGTACGTCTATCAGTACAGGAGTTATTATTTACTTTTCAATTTCTTAAGTACAAAACACACAATTAACAGGGCATTCATTAGCTTTCTATTTTCTTGTCATTATTATTTCTCTATTGCTTATAAATGCTAGCTTTTATTGGGTTAATGCAAGGAATTTCCAGTTTTTTTACAAGGAAAAAATTCCTTGCCAAAAGTCATTTTTCTTGTAGCTACTCATTGCATACTTTTATTTCAGGCTACCATATCTTGACTATGTGGCTGCCTAGTTATGTGACTCCTTATTTGGATGTCTGATTGTCTAAAACCATGTTAGGATGTGAACAATATTTGACGGTGATTCCAGTTCTTAAAAGGCACTCTATCAATTTACCCAGTTTAGACATCATAGTGTTATCAAACTGGGTAGTTTCTCAGTTAGAAGGTGTGGACATCCTTTAGTGTTTCATTTTCCTGAAAAATCATGACATATTTCTCGTTCTTCACTCAGATGTAGTCTAGTCTGGCATTTCTTTTCCAGAAAGCCTTAGTCCTGGCATCTTGTTTGTTTTTAATGTCTTACTTTTTCTTATAGGGCATTTCGCTGTAAATAAACTCTTTCCAAAAAGAATGCAGGATTGGCTTCATAGATTTAAATATATGTAACAATTGTAGATATGATTGGGTTAAACTGATCGAGGATCTCTCTTTGTGCAGTTTTATAGGCAAGTGATCAAGTTGATTTGTTCCTCTTACCAGGTAAAAGTTCCTTTCCTATTTTCTTATTAATTTCAGTATATCTTGTGTGTTAAATACAAACAATAGTTGACTGAATTTGCTTATCCTCCTTGCTTATAGGAGAAGCATTTGACAGACCTGGGAGACGTTTGGCTTGCGGCAGAGGGTATGATTATGCATATTACTGGCTTAGATGAAAATTTTATTTTGTCTTTCAAGTTTGTGAGCTGAGTTGTTTGGAGGTGTCATTGTGTACTTCCCCCTTATACATAAGGCTACTAGAGATGTGAATACTGTCCCTGCCCTATATAAGAGTTTTAACTTAAGTATCATATTTTCTTAACCAAAAAATTTATTATCTTATTCAGATTTATGACTTAGTGATCTTAGCCCATGGTCTTCTACAGTTATTATGATACTTTTCTTTCCCACTCTTTTTTGTGTGCAAGCTCAAATAATGTTTGATTACTTTTAATCTGATTCATTTTACATATACAGCAAATCTTGCTCAAGTGAGGGAGGCAAATCAAGGCAGATCAAGTAGAAAGACAAGAAATGCAACTTGCAGAGCGAGTTGATGGCTGCGAAGTCTACTGCAGCTCAGCAATGAGGAGTTAGAAATCGTCAAAGCTGGTGCAGCTGCACAAAATGAAGAGTTAGAGGCATTGAAGGCTAAAGCCGCTGCACAAAATGAAGAGTTTGGAGGCACTAAAGGCAAGACAAAATCATACTGACATACTTTTACTTAAATTGATGCGTTATCCTCCCAAAACTGATGGTATGCATACATGATTCATTTGTGCTGTTGTAATTATATTATATCAAGGAAATATAATTAGTGTATAACTGTATATAGTGAATACTAGGCCTTTCTTAGATGCAGCTCTTACCTACATTAGGATGAAAATTATAACTTGTTGTATATGTTTTGTTATATTGCAGATTGGTCTAAGCTTCAAAAAAGTACATCTTGCAAACTGTCATTGAAGGCTTATGGAACTTCTAGAAAGACTTGTATGTATTCCGATTTATTTTGAAATTGCTATTAAGGATGGATATTGACATTTGTTTATTTTGGATCTGCAAATGTAATAGAGATATGTGTCTTATGTATTGGAATTGAGTAGTTTAATATTGATAACTGGTTTTTGAGTACATTTCATTTTGTGGTGTTGGAGTATTGAAGGCTACTTTGATTTGTAATGACGCACTAAGTGATCAGGTTTGTTTTAGCAACCAGGAAAAATTGCCGATTCAGTTACCAAACCAATGATCTAACAATATGGTCACTAAAAGCATGTCAGTGAATGGTTTTTAATGACCAAATTTTGCTATTCAGTGACCATTGGTAACACCTTTAGTAATGATTCATAGGTCACTAATGCCATTACTATTTGTGACCATAAGATTGTGGTCACTAAAGACATTTTGAATTAGTGACTATAAAATTGTGGTCACTAAAGACAATTTGTATTAGTGACCAACTTACATTTGTTGGTCACTAAATAGAATTAGTGACGGACCTATAGTGACCACATTGTGACCACCTAAGTTTGGTCACTAATCATATTTAGTGACCAGATTTGTTACTTTTAGTGACCAATATAGTGGTCATTAATACCCAGATTTGTTGTAGTGACTATTAGCGTTGACCACCTTGCCTAAGGCCAAAAGAACATTGCACCTACTTTTTTACTACGTCTCAAAAGGAGATGTGCAAATGCAAAAGGAGAGGTGCAATACATTTTTCTAGTAGGCTTGCATGTACTCCAATGACACTACATAGACATCACCAACTGCCCGTCATATCCATAGTAGTAGTCCAGGCTAGACAAGCCATATATCGTGTGTATTTGCTTGTAGGCAAGTTTGAGGTGGTGCCTATTTATGAATTCGATAGGATTTCTGAATTCAACAACGTAATCCTTAGACCTTGTCAATTGATTGGGCCGACGAAACTAAAGGCCCAGATAAAGCTGTAGGCCCTGACCAGGGGTTAGACTCAGGTCTCTCACTATATACTAGTGCAAACGTAAAGGCAAATGTGCAATTCATGTTGTTGCACTGCAATTTTGAAATCAATTAACATTCCCGATACAATTTTTGGTAATTAATAGTAAGAAAACAAGAAGGAAATTAAAAGTATTTGAGATAACATTACTATTTACGTAACAGAATAAAATGTGACCAGGTGAGTAGAGAGATATCGGTGGAGAGAGGCTCACTTAAGTACCACTCATCTCAAAACCTTCCTAGACATCACATTTACATTGAGTACGCCTACTTTGAAGAAAGACTAAACTATTGGCATCTACTACAAAAATAATATGGCAATTGCCTACATCTCTTGGAAAATAAAAGGACTGAATCAAAATCGCCAGTTTCTTGGCCCTTGAAGTCGTCCACCCTAAGAGCAAGATCGTCCTCTTGATCTTCTTTCTCCATGTAGTGCGCCTCCCTTGCTTCACGATACGCTTTGTATGCGTATGCAACATTCTGGGATACTCTACATGCTTTGGCCCAATGTCCGATTGATCCACATCGAAGACAAACATCATTATGGTCAGGCTCCCTTGATCGAGGTGCCTTTGGGGCGCGATTTGGACGACCATTGCTCTTGGTGGCATCACCGGCCACCATGGTCGAAGGCTCCGCCTCTCTCTCTCTCTTCACAAGTTGACCTCCAAGGTTCCGTGCACGCCTCTCTTGGTGGTTTCCTTCCTCTTTGGGGCGAGTATATGGATCAGAACGTCCAGAATTGTCCCTTTTCTTAGGGTTTCGCTCCTTGTGTCCTCCTTTGGGGGCGCGACTATAGTTAGACTCCAGAATAGACTTGGTTCCCACGGGTCTAGCATTATAGTTCTTCACAAGGATATTGTCGTGCTTCTCAGCTATGTTCATGGCACTAATAAGCTCATGAAACCTTGTGATACGTCCTGCATTCACATCAATCCGATAATTCTTAGAAATCATCAGTGCAGAGACGGGGAAGATAGAGAAAGTCTTCTCGATCAACATCGTATCAGCTATGGTTTTGCCACAAAACTCCATCAAAGACTTGATACGAAGGGCTTCCGAGTTATAATCAAGTACAGACTTGAAATCACAAAAGCAGAGGCTATACCATCTCACTTCTAAATCAGGAAGCAGTGAGTCACGAATGTTGCCAAATCGCTACTCAAGTTCCACCCATAGTTTTCTGAGGTCTTCCTCATTGAGGTATTCACTTTGGAGCGTGTCATTCATATGCCTTGTCATGAGAATGATGGCTTTGGCTTCATTTGCCTCTCTCGTAGCTCTATTTGCTTCAAAAGCAGCAGCTTGTTGATGAGTAAGCATGTCCTGACTTGGCTCTTGGATGGTTTCCAGAAGTCCATCAGCCTTAAGATGTTGGCGCACATCTCAAACTCACCTATGGTATCCTGCGCCTGTTGTCTCTAGTGGAAAAAAGTTCAATTTGTTCAGGTTGCTCATCCTGAAAAACAACACAAGATTAGGGTTAGTTTCGGAGCGAAAAAGGCTACCATGAAAAACTATAAATTTTTTAGTGTAGTCGCTTCCAAGAAATTAGGGATTTCAGAGCATAGTCGCTTTCAAGAAAATCCGATTCCAAGAGGGGTTTGGATTAGATCTAAACAACTATGTATGTGGTCGATCGTTTTCTTCTTAACGAACTCTAAGTTTTGAGGACTTTACAAGCTCCAAGCTTGGAGTGAGCACGAACCCCCACAGTTCGGCTTTTGGTCTCCCTATGAAGAAGAAACGGGGGTAGAAGAAGGGAGGTTGCAAGTCCCCGAGAAAAAGAAGATAAAAGAATAAAAAAAACCTCAAAAACGGGAACTTTTAGAAAAGTTTACCTTGAAAAGTTGCCGGAAATCTTGACCAGAAAAGTTGTTGAAAATGGCCTGAAAAGGTCACCGGAGATCGCCGGAAAGTAGTAGGAAACAGGTGGCAGGCGGTAGTGGCCGGAGCAAGGCTGGGCTGTTACGGAGGCTGTGCAGGGCTGTTGCAGAGGCTGTGCAGGGCTCATGCAGGGGCTGTCGGCAGCAGGCGCGCAGGGGCTCAGCAGGTATCGGCAATAGGAGCACAGGGGGTCGGCAGGTCTCGACAGATGCTTCAGGGACTCTTAGCAGGGCTTCGGCAGATCTCGGTAGATGTTGTAGGCACTCTCGGTAAGGCTCGGCAGGGGCTCAGCAGATATGTGGAGGGTAGACACAAGGCAGGCACAGGGCAGGGGCCGGTTCGGATTTTCCGACAGCTAGTTCAGGTGGTTTCCTGCCGATTCCGGTGGTTCCGCCACTGGTTATAGGCTCCTTGAGGCTAGGGCTTTTATATGTGACGCAGTGGATGCTGGAATTTGAGGGCTACGAAATTAGGGTTTTCAGGGTTAGGGCTTCGTGCTGATAACGTGTTTTAGGGAAACGGGAATTGAGAGAAAATCGTTGTGTATTGTCATTGATAATAGGGGCCTCTTTATATAGAGGATTACAATGCATATAATCTGAATCATACAAGTAAAGATAATCATACATTAAATAGGAATCTCTAGATTCTTCTAATTAAACTCTATTACCACTAGGTCAAGTAACCTAGAGTTTGGGTCAGACACAAAATAGAGATTTACTTGAACATTTATTAGATTATGATGTTTCTCATCAGAAGATTTTAATAGAGAGTTCAACTTCTGTATAATTAATTCAGACATTGACCCCATTGGGGATTCTCTTTTGAGCTTTTTCAGCAAGCTCTGATACAAGTGATTTGCTGATCTAACCGATGCTCGAAGGTGACTGCTTTGCCACAGTACAATGATGGAACTAGATCTTCAAACTCCAACCCCAGCACCAAACAACCCTATCCTATCACGGGTCAGACGCCTCCACCAACAAGCCTGCTACATTCACTGCAAGAGAACGATGCCGGAAGCGCCCTGTAGCGTGTAGAAAACCTTCCGGTCGCCGCCGCCCTGCTACACGAAACCCTAGGTTTCGGTATACTAAGCTTCGAGTTTTTAGGAGTCAAGAGTAGAATCTAATCTGAAAAGATTGAAATTATGAATAGTGAAAATAATTGTTTACCTTCAAATATAGAGGATGAATTTTAACAATAATTGCTATCTAAACGAATAACTTCAAGACATGGATCCACCACGCTCCGTCATAAAAAAAAAATAGATATTGTTCACTGTAGTAATAGTGAAACGAAAATAATAAAAGGAAAGGATGGTGAAAGAAGAAAGGGTAGGTAAAGGAATAATTATTAAGTGAAGGGATAATGACCATGTACACAATTTTGGGGTTTATTAACCCACTTATCCAAACACTCTAAGAGATTGCCCACTTACCCAATAATTTATATATATTTTGCCTATTTAAGCAATTAAGTATTTTTTATTTATTTTTAGGACAATTTTGCCCTCTCCTTGTTTGTGACTTAGAGAGAGAAGTCATTGGATACCTCGCCGGACTCCGGTGACCAGTGGCCGGCCGCTGACTCCGGTGACTGGAATCCAGCAACCGGTAACTGAATTCAGGCGTCCGATTTTACTGCCCTTAATAATACCCAGTAATCATATTATTGATCCCCCAATAATCGTATTATTGCCCCCAATAATCATATTAATGCCCCCTAGTAATCGTATTAGTGCCCCCCCCCCCCCAATAATCATATTATTGCCTCATAAATTTTTTTTTTTTTTTTCTGTTTTCTTTTTTCTTTCCTTTTGGGCATTCTGCCCCAATTTTACCAAAAATAAATAAATTTGATTTGGGCACCCAGAAAATGCTCTGGGCACCCATATATCTTCTTCTCCTCCCATCTTCGTAGCCCACCTCAAACAAGGCCTGCCCACCAGCCTAGGACCCAAACCAGCTTCCGTTGCCCATCGACCGCCGTGACCACTGCTCCCTAGCACCTCCACCGTGACCTCCTTATTTATACCAAAATTTGCTTGAACATGAGATACAACAATCTGTTACTCTATTTTTTATCTGTATCTTCAACCACAAGAAGAAGAAGAATGAATCAAAATCACATGATATTGCTTTCTTATGAGTAGATCTCTCCTCCACCAAAATTAATCAAAGGGTTGGTTCTCGATCTTAATAATCCAAATCAGATTGCTTCAAGGGCAAGCGATTGAACTTGTGCGTAGGCTAGTAGCGGCAGAGCCTTGCAGTAGGAATAGGCGCACGGGCGCGCAGGAGAGGTGCACGGCGAATGGCAGCGAACTGGAAAAAGGATTTTTGGGTTTTTGGCTTCTTGAAACTAGGGTTAGGGCTCGTGTTGATAACGTGTTTTAGAGAAACGGGAATTGAGAGAAAATTGTTGTGTATTCTCATTGATAATAGGGGTCTCTTTATATAGAGGATTACAATGCATAGAATTCGAATCATACAAGGAAAGGTAATCATACATTGAATAGGAATCTCTAGATTATTCTAATTAAACCCTATTACCACTAGGTCAAGTAACCTAGAGTTTGGGCTAAACACAAAATAAGGATTTACTTGAACAATTTGGAGGTTTTCTCTCTTTGTCCTTATTTGTCTTTTCATATGACATGACAAAGTCTGTTTATAATTGAAAAAAATTAGAGGTCCAAATATCAAATTTGAAGGTCCAACTAGAACCACCCAATTTATTTTATTTTTTGGAAGATAATTGTTTTATAAAGTGTCTTTAGCCTAGATCGATGGAAGCTGGAAGACTATAATAGGGTATAAAATCATAAATTTGCAACTAGCTATCTAGTTTGTGTCTTCAATTTATGTGTTTCATTCAGTTAAATCATAACATTCACAATACTTTATTCTGATATCTGTATAATATTTCAATCATAATTCATAAGTGATGTGTATTAGGGGTGGCTAAGAATGCCGGACCTGCCGAAACCAGCTTGAAACCGGCCGAACCGCCGTAGTCGGCGCCGACAGAAGTGGTAGCCGAAGGTACGGTACGGCTGAACTGAACTGTATGGACGTTTTCAGCTCAGTAGCAGTTCAAGCAAACCAGCCTATCGGTTCAAACCGAACCGGCCGAGACAAGGAGAGTTATTCAAAAAGAGAATTAAATTTCTCCATTTTCAAGGCTCGAACCCTCGACCCTTCAAGTTCGGATTGTAACTTAAGCCACTTTCCACTGGGCTACAACGTTACTTACTGTATTGCACCCAGAATTTTATTTTTATACTAGTTTAACTGAAAATAATCAAAATAGAGAAAAATGCACCAACAGTCCCTCAACTCTTGTGCACCGGCCAGTTTGATACCTAGACTCACAATGGTATCAATGTGATACCTAAACTCAAAATTTGCTATCAACGACATACTTCCGTTAAATTTTCCTAACGATTCCGTTAAAGAACTGACATGGCAGACAAGTGGAGAAAATAAAGATGGCAAATGACCAAAATAACCCTCAACTTCTACCAAAAGCTTAATTATTTAATTAAATGATTTTTTAAAATAATTTTCTCTCTCCTCTTCTTCTTCTAGCTTCTTCCTCAAAACAAAAGCAATTCCCTGATCCTGTATTCATGATCAATTGCCAGATTCAAACAATTAAACCCCACTCTTTAACTAGATGCATGCTTAAGCCCTCTCATCCCCCTGATTCTCCTAACACATTGACTAATCCTTGGGCATAATTGTGACACTCTTGGCATGAATGGCGCACAGATTAGTATTCTCAAACAACCCAACGAGATGGGCCTCTGCTGCCTCCTGTAGCTCAAACACGGCGTGGCTCTGGAAACACAGGTCTGTCCTGAAGTCCTAAGTGATTTCACGAACAAGCCTCTGAAAGGGAAGCTTCCTGACTAACAGCTCCGTTCACCAAATCGTCACCTAAATCCTCAAACTTCGGTTCTGGGAATTCACAATCTTAGCTTTGATTCCCGAACAGGGCCCTAAATCCCATATTTCTGATTTCCGATTCCCGATCTTCACAATCGGGAGACTCTTCTGGCTTTGAGTTTTTCTGGGAATCAAAATCCGATCGTGGCTAGTAGGAAATTGAAAAAGTGAAGAGCGAATTTTTGAAATCGTCATCGTCAGGCAAAAGTAAGGCTCATGAGCTGGTTGGGGAAGCTGGGTTTTATAAAGAGAATATCGAACTCCAATTACCCAATCTTAATTAATTCCAATGTGAATAACCATGGCTGGAGGCAAGAGTAATACTAATGGTAATACTACTCCCCAATTGCGTAGAGGTGCGATTCACGAACAAGCCTCTGAAAGGATTTGATACTATCGGATTTCACGGAGAGCCACGTTCTAGGGTGTGCGGCTTCTTCACGCCTCCGGTGGTCGGGGCCAACTTCCGGGCAGCCTTCGTCACCAGTTGCTTCCTCGGAGCCTTGCCGCTGGTGGACTTTAGTACGGGCCATTGATAGATTATTTTCTTTGATTTGAGGTGTGAATTGTATTTTGGTTTGATAGCCTGCTGGGTTTACAAAGAATTCATGCTGAAGCTCAAAACAAAAGAGGGAGGAAAAAAATCGTTCCAGAAATCAAGCAAGAGCAAAAGAAAGGAAGAAGAAAAAAAAATCAATATTATCACCAACGATTATTTTCTTTTTTTTTAGTGTAATTCAATTTATTTTATTAACAAGTTTAAAAGACATTTTTGCCCCTATCTTTTGCCTCACGTGTATGCCACATCATCATATTTAACAGACGATTGACAGAACATTAACGGAAGTATGTTGTTGATAGCAAATTTTGAGTCTAGGTATCATATTGATACCATTGTGAGTCCATGTATCAAACTGGCTGGTGCACAAGAGTTGAGGGACCGTTGGTTCATTTTTCTCATCAAAATAAAAAAAGTAGAAGCCTCCTCGAGAACCACGACTCTTCTCCTTTCCTTTTTCTTCGTCTCTTTCTCTATTAGTTCCCTTCTTCTTCGACTGTTCTTCACTTCTTCTGGTTCATCTCTTCTTCTTCTTCATCTTTTTTTCTTTCTTCTTCCTCTCAATTTCTTCACTTGGCTTATAGATCTAAGGTTTATGAACCTCAAGATTTATAGATATAGGGCTCATTAACCTTTAGATGAAAAAAAACTGCATATTGTACTACTGGATTTTGGCCAGATCATCGCGAGATTTCGTTCATCGCCTCCGAATTTCGACAATCGATGTGTCAAAATACCAACCGATACTGACAGTTTAACTCGGTAAACCGAGGTTTCGGTAACCGAAACTTCCGGCACGGTACCGATTTCAATTCCGGTGAAACCAAAGACTTTCGATCAGTATTCGGTTGACTCCAAAAATGTCAGCAACTGTGCCATAGCCAGCCCTAAATTGTATATGTGTGTGTGTGTGTGTGTGTTGTAAATCGATTAGGCAAATCTATCTCAGCTGCTATTTTAATACGATTAGGTTCACCTTCAATCTGCTAAAGTAGTATTTACATGCACACATTACTACATTAGCTTGTTGCTCTCATCCAACCCCAAAACTAAAGCCTTCTTATTGTAACACAAGGGAAAAGGAAGGGTTTTATACACCATGATCCCTAAGATGCGCCACGTCGAAGCAGAGTGAAAGGGTGACCAACATCTTTGTGCCCACAAGTACTGCATAAGTGAAGCAAGGCAAAAATAGCCTAGGCTTATCATCCCCAGTCGGCAGAGTCGGAAGAGCAGCTAGTACCTCGGCAGATTCCAAGGAATAGTTTAGTCCATCTCTGATTCTCCTCCAGCAAAAGACTAGGCTGAGCTTGGATTCGACACTTGGATCAATCTAGCTCCAAAACGTTGGTTGGTGTAGGGTAAGTCTGTTCATCTTACTCAGCATCTTAGTCTTCAGTTGTTTCCCATTCGATTGCTCAGCATCTCTCTCTCTCTCTCTCTCTCTCTCTCTCTCTCTTTCTCTCTCTGTAGTTGCTCTCTCAAACAGCGTAAAATGAAAGTTATTCATAAAGTGTAAAGTTTATTCAGGTGTTGAGCAATCAAGGGTAAACTGCAGGGTTGTCAACATTCAGTTGTCTGTTTCCTTTTCCATATGCTCTTAAAGAATAAACACGAGTAATTTTATTTTGTGCAAGGAGCAATTTGTTGTACTAAAAATAATCTATTTGTTCTATTATTATTGCTTTATCAGTAACCAAATGAGGCTTTACAGTTTCATGTACTCCTGGTAGTTTAAACAATGTCGACTTTTTCACTTTTAGGGTTTTGTGAGTTTTAGGTGAAATTTCTTGTTTGAAATCGGTAACTTTTTCCCTATAAAACTTATGTTTCCATCCATTCAAATTTAACTTAATGTTTTATTCCTTTTGGTTGATGTTAGTTTGGCAACAAGGTGCTTGAAATGGCTACAGCGACCTACCCACCTCCACCACCATATTATAAGCTATACAAAGATTACTTGCATGATCCCAAATCAGCTCCTGAGCAGCCGCCATCAATTGAAGGGACATACATTTGCTATGTTGCTAATTACACCGTAAGCTTTTCCTATTCTTTACCTTCTTCTCCACATTTATATACAGATTGTAAATTTGACATGTAAAAGTTACTTTGTAGCTTAATCTTTGGATACCATAACTATTGTCGTAACTAGTTATATTGTTTAATTTATTTGTTTGAAGAATGTAATACGTCATTTACTTCCTTAGGCCAGGAATGCAATATTAATGCATTTGAAGTAGCAGGTTTTGAATTTTAACTATTCAGTTGTGGATTATCCTTTAATAAAATAAACTTATTCTATTTTTAACAAAGTTTCATGTTTATTTCATATAGACAGATAACCTGCTTCCAAGCTTGGAAGAACAGGGAGTGCGTCAACTGTACCCAAAAGGCCCAAATATTGGTACGTCTACTTCCAGAAGAAAGAATCTTTATTAAGACAAAAGCTATATGCCATGGACAAGTAGTTCACACTAGTTTAGTGTTTGTGTCCTGTGAAAAAACCTACCTTTGATACATAGGAATTCATTTGAACATCATGATTCAATCACCTATATAGCAGATTCTCCTTAGGGTCAGTGGAATTAGGTAATTAGTATTTTTAATAAAAAAGTTAATAAGACTCTTCTCTAGTAAGCTAGGACACCGATACTATGCTGGGGATCTTCACTTGTGTTACAAGGCTGAGAGGCGTTCAAATATGTTACATATATAGAAAATTCTTGGCAGGAACTATTGAATGTAAAGGCAAGAGAAGTAGCAACATTTAGGATATGTTCATCCACATCTCCAACTTATTAACCTATTTTTCTAGCCGAGAATGCATTCATCCATACTAGCTATTGTTCATCCACGTGCTGCTTACGTATGCCATGACCATATAAGAGCATCTTTAGCAATGCTAGCCATTTTTGAGTCAAATTTTAGCTAAAATAGCTAAAAAGTCATTTTAGCTAGCCACTTTAGAATTACGTCTACATCAATGCTCTCTATTTTAGCTAGTTTTGAATTTATATTATTTTTTAAATGAATATTAAATAGTTTAAATGTATTTATAAATTACATAAAATAACTTAAAAGGAATGTTTTAAATTATAGAGAGCCTCATCCCGCTCTCTATATTTAGGAGCGAGATAGCTAAAAGTTATAATAGAGAGCCACTTAGGAGTCTGGTGCAGCTGCTAAAATAGATAAAAAGCTAAAAATTCTCTCCAAAATAGCTAAGGAGCCACAATAGAGAGTCTGCTAAAGATGCTCTAAAGAAATGAAGCCATTTCTCATATCAACTTTATATAGGTATTGATGTGTTTGATTGAAATGATGTGGATTCATATGAATTAACTTGCCATACAAAACTTAAAGCTCAGGTGTAAAAAAAATGTATATATGCCATGACCAGATAGTGAAATGAAGACATTTCTCATTTCAACTTTATATGGGTATTGATGAGATTGATTGACTTGGTGTGGATTATTTTGAATTAACTTACCATGCAAAACCTAAATCACTTGCATATGCTCATGAATAAATTTTGTCCTCTTGTTGTTGTAGATGCTGGGCAAGGATCTTTTGGTGGTTGTTTGGGATTCCGGGAAGCTCTTGGTTCTCTCTTTCTGCAACGAAATGCACAGGTATATAAGCATTTTCTTGCTTCTGTAACAATAGAACGAAAAGCTTAAACAGTGAGCATTTGCAGAGTCCAGAGTTATATACAAATGGACCTATATAACCACATCCTTACCGATTAACCTCATTTTCTTGCGTGTCTGCTGCTTATTCTTATCACACTTCAAAATGTTTGTGTAGATTTTTTCCTGTGACACACGGTCAACTTTCTAATCCTGGAAACTCAAGGAATCAGCTTGCAAGAATGTTAGCAATTGATTCAAGGTAAGTCACCATTGCTTTGTAAGTTTGAGAAAGGCAGATTTATAAGATGCCGTTTTCTGCTGATGAAATTCTCTATTTGGTTTTTTCTTGTGGCTATTTTCTTAAGTAGCTCTGTATCAGGAAAGGAAATATCTAGGAAATTATATTTTGATTAATGATAGCTTAGAAATAGTTCATCTTTTTTCATGCAACTTTGATGCATCGATTTATGTTGGGCTTTTGTTGTCTTTGTTTATTCCTGGTGTAATTCTTTAATCATTATCTTCATTGATTTCTGGTACTCTCTCTCTCTCTCTCTAATTTCGGGAAGATCCAGGTACTCTCTCTCTCTCTAATTTCATCTTTTTCATTGATTTCTCTGTTTCTTTCATATCAACCAAATATATCATTTATCCATACGATTTTTCCTATAACACAATTAGGGTGAGGTTTTCTTGTTGCAGTTAGGGTCGTAATTTCTGTATATAATCTTGTTTTCGGGTTTTATTATCATATGGGTTTGTAGTTATCTCAGCCTATGGTTTTTTTTTGTTTGGTTGTGTTTTATTTGGGACTGAATGATTTCTGGGTGTGGTGAAGATTTGATAGCTAGGGTTAGGGTTTCTATTTGTTTTTTCAGTTAATGTTCTTGTTAAATAAAATCTCTGATTTTTTTTTTTCTTCCAGAAATTGGGCCTCTTGACAACGATATAGGCGAGATTTTCAATCAATGATTTTCCCTTTCCCATGGCTTAAAGGAGTGATTTTTCATTCCTAATTGTGTGGTTAAACCATTATGTCATTAGTTTTCTTTCTGTGCCGTCCTATTAGTGTACATGGTGTCTCGTATTGTTCAGCAATTCTATTGCTGTACAAGAATTCAATCAATGATCAGGTTTGTTTAGTAGCTACTCGGAAAAGTGAACTGATTGATATACATGATCGCAAAAAGCTTATTGTTATCAAAGAACTACTTATCATGATGAAAGCAGTAGATGTATAACGTGAAATTTTATGATCAAGCATGGTTTTTGGCCTTTGATATCTGCTGTTTCCTTGAAATTATCTGCATGATCGCAATATTAGCTGCTCCGCCTCCGTATCTTGGTTACCATACAAAGCGAGGAGGCCTTTAGAGTTCATTATTTGGTCAAATTTTCGAAATTCTGATATTGCCCTTGATATTTCCCACGATTTACAGAGTAACAGCAAGGGGACTGATGGTTCTGGCTTTTGCTGCACAGAAAAAACTACTTCTGTCTTTTAATTCGAGGCAGAGGAAAGCGTTTAGAGCGGTAGGGTTGAATAATTATGGGTCTTGGGTATTGGAGATTGATGATTAGGGTTCTTGATGGGAGAGATTATTAGGTGAAAGAGTGATTGAGGAGCAAAAAAATGCGAAAGCCTTTCAAGGATTCGCTTAAGGCGCTTGAAGCTGATATTCAGTTTGCCAATACTTCGAAAGACTCTTTTTAATCTTTTCTTTTGCTCAATCTTCATCCATAGTTCATTTCTATCTGTTGATTACATGGATTGATTCTGGGTCATACCAAAGTTTGTTTATTTGTCATGATTTTGATGGAAATTGGTAATCTTGGGAATTTGATCTGTCTAGTTTTGCTTTCGTAATTTTAGTTTGCTGTATCTTTCATGCAAGATTAGCTTTATAGTTTGTACAGGTTGAACATCTGGGTAATTGTGTAGATGATTCTGCTCTAAACTCACAATTCACAATTGCTTATGAATTGTGTGCTGAATTCTATAAAGGAGTGAAAAGTTGATTTGTGCTGATAAAAAAGAGTATTAGAAGGGTTTGAGGAACTTACTTCAGCCACATACAAACATGCTATGATTTTGTATTATAATTCATATCATTTTACAATCTCATTAAAAGTATCCTATTTCAATTACAATATGAAACAGAAATCCATTCAGATGTGGTAATTTTCTTTTAGTTCTTGCTAATAGTTTTTTCCAAGTGCTGTGTAAGTTAACTATGACTAAAGTGATCCATGGAATTTGAACCATTAATCACTTATTGTTTGTTGGGGTTATAGGCTGTCCATATGTTATATATATGTTGATTCATGACTTGGTAATTACTCAAGAAGTTTGATAACTGGGGTAAGGTGAACATATATATAAAATCAGAAAGCTAGCTTACTAATTATGTTTTTGTTTTTCATGTTTGTTAGATTTGAAAGGTCTAGACTTCAACCATGCTCCATTTTTACCAGGTTGGGATCTGAAACCATGAGTCCTCACATGTTTCTTCATGTTTATGCTTTCAAATGTAGAGATTTGAAACCATGCGTCCTTTGTTGAGTCACACAGAACTTCCCTTTTGATTGATCTCTGGATATGCAACTACAATGTTTTGACCTGAATGAGGAGTTCTTTTTGTAGGCAGTGGAGGGGAAAAAAAAAAGATATGATTTTCTGTTTCCAGATTTATAGCAGATGTTCTGTTGGATTTTGCATCGATTGTATATTTTGTTCACTGTTGTGAAACTATATGGCTGTTGCATGATCTAAGTTTTGAGAATTTGTATTTGAAATAAGTGGTACAGTTAACTATCTCTTATATAGAGGAAAGTGTTTTCATATCCATTACAGAATTTTGATTAATGAATGACATGAGTCTTTGGATAACAGAACCATTAAAAACTTTAGCATAATGTCATTCTCCTAGAACACTATATAGAGGAAAAATATTTAACACTTTGAATCATATAGGTCTGAATCAATAGAGTCAAAGATTCTTATCATATATACCTGCTAAGATAGAAGAGAAGCTGTCTAGAAATTTAATCTGATCGGTTACTCTAATACTGTCTAGAAATCTAATCTGATCGGTTACTCTAATACTGTCAAGAAATATAATTCTATATATGTTTTGTTAAAGACTACATGGAAATAGGCAACTGCTGAAAATAAAAAGAAAATACTTTCCGTTACTATGATTGAACTCATGGAAATACAATTGCTTAAAGAAACTACTTTGAGTTTCTTGAATTTTGCCCCAATTAAATTTTGCTGTACTTTTGCAAATTGGGTCAAGCTGTTTAAATTTCTTGATTGATTATTCGTACGTACCAGCTCTGGAGCACAATGTAAAGATACAAAAATGTACTAGCAGTGGCTCTTTATGTGCGAAACTGGATTGTGCTAACAGCAGCCATTCAATTGCTGATGAAGGTACTTTTGTCAATACTAATAAGTCTGAAAGATTGGGGAAAGAGGTTCCACTGAGTAAAGCTTTGATTTGGGGGAGGTAGGAGTAAGAGGAAAATGAAAAATGTAATGAGAAGCAAGGCAAGAAGCAGCTCCTTATTTGAGAAATAGTTGTGAATTCTGACTGTTGTATAAGTGGTTGAGTAATTCTGACTGTTGTGCCTTTAACCACATAAAAAAGATGGACAATATAAATAATCATGATAATTAAAACAAAAGTTAATAGCAGACGTGAGCAATGCACTTCCGCACGCACGTAAGCGTCTGTAGGAAGGCTAGTATGCTCATCAACTTGACAACTGTTTGGGATGTCACCTGTATTTTGATTTTAATAGCCTAAGAAGACTTGCTAGAATAAAGTTTTATTAAGCAGCATGATTGCTGCATTGTTATTATTGTCTTATTAATAGCTTCACTTGTTTATAGTACTGGCCAATTTTCAAGAGATCAGCATCTAATGAGTTTTAAATCTCTGCAGGCTGATTTATGCTGGCAAGCAGCTTGGAGATGACAAAATTGCTAGACTACAACATTGAGGGTGGCTCTGTCCTTCATTTAGTGCTTGCACTACGTGGTGGTAGCCTATAGATTGTATCATAGTATTGTATCTATTAATGTTCAGGCAAACTCTTTTGTGAAGGCTTTATTGAGTCTTGATACTCCAAAACATCTGAGTTGCATGACAAGTGGGTTACTTTGGACATAAGTATCGGTGTTACATATTGCACTCTACCGTTCTGCTCTGTTATGTTCACTATAATGCTCCGGTGCTTTTACTTTATACAAGCTTAGCTTCACTTGGGCAACCAATTTTATCAATCCTGATTACAATTGTTTTCTGCTTGTGGATATTCTATAAAACTTGGTGACATGTACTCCATATGCTACTTGTGTGTCTGGAAATTAGACGAAGTATATACCTTTCAGAAGGAATGTGATAATTCTACCTAGTGTATCTATCTAAGCAGGGAACTGTTATCATACTTGAAAAGTCAATCTACACTCTTTCCAAACCGGCTGTTTAGAGTTGAAAGCGTGTGATTTAGAATTCACATTCTCAGAGATGGTAAACTGAAATGATTCGACAATGGAATTATAATAGTATAGTAATCAGGGCGATTGAAGTCACACAGATCTGTTGTTAACTTTTGGTTAATAACGATCTAAAGTTGGCCTAGATGAGGTTTTAACTTGGCACAAGACAGAACACGTTATTTTAAGAATGGTGAGAATGATTGTAGATGGTAGCACAGAGAGGAAACATAACATTCATTGTATCAAATTTGAAATTAGAAATTTAAATCGACTGCTCATGGTCATTTTCAGAAATAGACTAATAGAGCTGAACTTTTATTTGGAGAAGTTGGTCATGCTCTCTCACACAAGCAGCATACATTTTTAACAGCATTTGCATCTCTGTATAACACATTATATTACAAGCTTTGCATTTTTTTTCTTCAGGCACAGAAATCTTCCAGCTTTGGAACTAATCCTTCTTGAAAACCAGAAATTCAGCAACACTAACTATCAGAACCACTGACCACGTTGAGTGTGACTCGTCCCCTTTTTCCTTCCACCCAGTTTTCCAGCTGGTTGCAGAAAGATGGGACTTGGGTGGAAAGACTTCCACACAAGTGTCATCGTTCACCTTGTCAATCTCATAACCTAGAAGAGTAGGTCAGTGTGTCTGAAGTATTGCCTAAGCCAGAAGACTACAAGTCAATCCAACTACAAATCTCAGAAATTTGAATGCGATACCTATCAGAACTCAATGTACTGAAACACTTGATGGAACCTCACAGCACGCATCTACTTTCATTGTGTCTTATTTTTCCTGGTAATTACAGAGAGATAGGAGAAGACTTGAAAGTCAAGCCAATCCCAGATTATCTCATGGAGGCATTCTTTTTTTCCCCCCCAATTCCAAGTACCTTCTAAAAGCCACCACAACCATCAACACTTAGTTAAGCCCTCACTGCATTTGTGCTTGTGTCTAAAAATTTGTTAAAAGAAATGACAATTTTTTACCTCCATCTCTTCATTTTGCTAAGGAAGAAACTCCAAACTCAAGGAGGCAATTTCTCCATTTCCTGCATGTATATGACTGCCGGACTGAGACAGTCACAACCATGTCTTCCGAATACACCATAAACACACCCATCTGAGGCAATTTCTCCAGACTGAGACGTCTATTATTACTTTGAATGCATTGACTCATTCATTCTCAAATACACCACAAAAAACTATGAAGAAAATAAATTGCTACAATTGTAGCTATCAAAATAATTCATCATGAGAAATACCTCTTTCCCAGCGTCTCATTTTTCTTGGAAGTTGCCCATCGATAGAGATGAAGGACTACTTCAAAGTCAAGCCTGGCACATATATTGTGGACGCATTTTCCAATTCAATGACCTATTAAAAGCCACCACCAGTCCACAACCATTACCAGTTCCCACTTATCACTTTCCCACACTACATTTGTGCCTGCGTCTAGACCTTTGCTTAAAACATGCCAACTCTGTTCCTCCATTTCTTCCTTTTCTTATTCACCACCACTGTTACCAACCTCATCCCCGCAGTTCACAACAACTGTATTGAAGCCGAGAAACAATCATTGCTCCGTTTCAAGAAAAGTCTTGAATTTAATTCTTCCAAATCCACCAAGCTTATCACATGGAATTCGAGTACTGACCGCTGTTCTTGGCTCGGTGTAACTTGTAGCACCAATGGGCGTGTTGTCGGACTTGACCTCAGCCAGGAGTTTGTCTCATCCAGCATTGACAATTCTAGCAGTCTTTTCCAACTTCAACACATTCAGAGCCTCAATTTAGCCTATAACAACTTCTATGGCTCTTCAATTCCATCTGCAATTGGAAAGCTTGCAAATTTGAGGTATTTGAATTTAAGGGCAGCTAATTTTTCTGGGCAAATTCCCATTGAGGTTGCATGCTTGAAAAGGTTGAAGGTTCTTGATGTCTCTGACAATGACATTTCCGAGGATGGGGGGTTAAAATTTGAGAAGCCGCAAACTCCCATTGAGGTTGCATGCTTGAAAAGGGTGAAGGTTATTGATCTCTCTGACAATGACATTTCCGAGGATGGGAGTTTAAAATTTGAGGAGCCGAATTTAGGCACTTTAATCCAGAACCCTACAGAGCTTACAGAGTTAAATCTTGATGGTCTAGACCTATCAGCTGAGGAATCTGACTGGTACCAAACCATATCATCTTCACTTCGAGAGCTGAGGGTGTTTATTTGGACCTTGGTGTTTATTTGGACCTTGGTCCTAATTTTAGTATGTTTAAGAGCCTTAATCCTTTGTTTTGTCCAGAAGTAAGTTGAATTGATTGTGCTGTCAATCTTATCTACCAGCCTGGGTCTTATGTACTGAGTCGGTTCTCCCTTCCCTTCCGCTTTGCTACTACCTATTATGTACTGGCCTCTGTTGCCATTCTACTTAATCAAATGAAATATAAAGCTTTTCCAATTTCTTTCAATTTTTCTTCTATTCTCTGTATGTTTCCAGTTCTAGGTACTTGATATCTGGTATCAGAGCCTTGCGCTCATGCCAAAGCCGAAAGGCGGTGGTGGTCCGTCCTCCAGTGACCCGTGACTTAACGGCGACGGAGTTGGATTATCTCGCTCAGCAATCGCTGTTTGACTCTCAGATTCAAACTCTGTGGAGGAGATTCGTGATGCTCAAGAGTCACTTGGTGCTCAAAATGCTGAAATCCAGGGTAGAAACGCTGAGATGCAGGATCGGTTGCTTCGTCATCAGCTTCGGCTTGCTTCTTTACGACCGGAGACCGATCCAAATTCACCGAACAATCTTCGTTTTGGCTCTCTACCTATCTCTGAAGCAGGTACCCAAGGATTACTTTCCTCAGAACCTCTTCCAATAGCTGGCGTGGGAGCATTAAGCACTATGTCTGAAGGGGCTCCTACTGGGTTGAGAGCAGCGATACGATCAATAATGTCAAAGCCAAGATCCAGGTACTCTCTTTTCTCTCTCTCTAATTTTGAACTTTTTCATTGATTTCTCTTTTGTTTCATATCAACCAAATATATAATTTATCGAAACGATTTCCTACAACACAATTAGGGTGTGGTTTTCTTGTTGAAGTTGGGATTGTAATTTGTGTATATAATCGTGTTTGTCAGGTTTTTTTAATCAGATGGGTTTGTGGTAGTCTCAGTTTTTTTTTTTTTGGTGTGTTTTTATCTGGGACCGAAGGATTTTTGGGTGTTGTGAAGAGAAGTTGGTCTTGGAAGAATTTGATAGCTAGGTTTAGGGTTTCCGAATTGAGCTATTGGCCTGTCTATTTGATTGTTCAGGTTTATTTTTATTGTTAAAGAAAATCTCTGATTTTTTTGCCAGAAGTTGGGCCTTTTGAGAGATAAAGGGATATAGACTTGATTGCCAATCAATGATTTTCCCTTTCCCATGGCTTAAAGAGTTACCGTTGATTTTTCATTTCTGATTGTATGGTTAAACCTTTATGTCATTAGTTTTCTGTTTGTGCTGTCCAATTAGTACGTGCACATAGTGTTTCGCATTGTTCAGCAATTGGTTGTTGTACAAGTATTTGATCAAGAGAAAATATTTCAAACAGTACCCGAATTAAGGCCAACTCCTAACTTCAGTACCCGACTATGCAAAACTATAACTTTGGTACCCCAAGTTTGAAGCTCGACCTAAGAATGGTACACGCCGTCCATCACAGCATTAAGTCTTTGCTACATGGCAAACCATGAGGGCCCACTAGTCCACAACCATTTCCAGTTCCCAATTATCAGTTTCCCACAGTACATTTGTGCCTGTGTCTAAACCTTTGCTTAAAACATGCCCACTCTGTTCCTCCATTTCTTCCTTTTCTTATTCATTACCACTGTTACTAACCTCATCCCCGTAGTTCACATCAACTGCATTGAAGCCCAGCAACAATCATTGCTCCATTTCAAGAAAAGTCTTGATGTAACTCATTCCAATCCCACCAAGCTTATCACATGGAATTCGAGTACCGACTGCTGTTCTTGGCTCGGTGTAACTTGCAGCACTAATGGGCGTGTTGTCGGACTTGACCTCAGCGGAGAGCATTTCTCCAACCGCAACATTGACAATTCCAGCAGTCTTTTCCAACTTCAACATCTTCAGAGCCTCAATTTAGCCAATAACAACTTCTTGGGCTCTTCAATTCCATCTGCAATTGAAAAGCTTGCAAATTTCAGGTATTTGAATTTAAGTGAAGCTTTTTTTTCTGGGCAAATTCCCATTGAGGTTGCACGCCTGAAAAGGTTAGTAGTTCTTGATCTCTCTACGTATTACTCGAGTGAGAACCTTCATCTTTCTATCGTTCAGCTCTCTATGTACTCGGATGGGGAGTTAAAACTTGAGAACCCAAATTTAGGCACTTTAATCCAGAACCTTACAGAGTTAAATCTTGATTTTGTAAAGATATCAGGACAGGGGAGTGACTGGTGCGAAGCCATATCATCTTCACTGCCAAATCTGAGGGTGTTGAGCTTGTCTGGTTGTGCTCTTTCAGGCCCTATTTGTGAGTCCCTTGCAAAGCTTCAATCTCTGTATGAGATTGACTTAGGAAATAACTCGTTCTATGCTCCGGTTCCAAGATCCTTTGCCAATTTTTCAAACTTGACTTCCTTGAGCCTTCATGATTTTGATTTGCTCGGAACATTTCCTAAAGAGATCTTTCAGATACCTTCCCTAAAAACCATTGGCCTTTCTGGTAATTTTGCTCTTCATGTTTCCTTTCCAGAATTTCCAAAAAATGGGTCTCTTCGATCCTTAATTGTAGGCAGTACAAGTTTTTCAGTTGACCTACCCAACTCTATTGGAAATCTTAAGATGTTGTCAAGCATAGATATTTCAAATTGCAGTTTCACTGGATCATTTCCCAAGTCGATTGAAAACCTCACACAATTGGCTGACCTAGACATGTCAGGGAATAGGTTTAATAGTCCCATTAGTTCTATTCACTGGGAAACCCTTGTTAATCTGGAAATCCTCAATTTGAGAAACAGTCAACTCTATGGGACTATTCCCTCATCTGTTGTTTCTCTTCCCAAAATGAAAACATTAATACTATCCAACAATCGGTTCTCGGGTCAAGTCCCTGAATTTTCCAATACCTCTTCGCCCTTACTTGGCACCCTTGGTTTGGAAAACAACAATTTGGAAGGACAAATACCAAGATCTGTCTTCAATCTTCAAGGGCTTATATTTCTCAATCTTTCTTCAAACAACTTCAGTGGCTTCTCTTTTAATGGTCCTCAGGTGCCTAGAGATCTTTGGTCACTTGATCTTTCCCACAATAGCTTGTTGTTTAATTACAGTGGTACCAATTCCTCATCCCTTCAGATGAGGATCTTGTCATTGGCTTCTAACAAGTTGAGAGCATTCCCAGATTTCTTAAGAAATCAGTCCACATTTTATGACTTGGATCTTTCAAACAACCAGATTCAAGGCGAGATACATAACTGGATTTATAGTCTCAAATCTCTTGATTCCCTTGATCTTTCTACCAACTCCTTGGTGACTCTAGAAGCTCCTCTTCCTAATTCCACTTCTGCTTTATCTTATCTGGACCTTCATTCCAACAAACTTCAAGGTATCCATTCCTCATATTCCTTCCTTCAGCTTGATCACTTGGGATTAGCTTCTAATAAGTTGACAACATTCCCAGATTTCTTGAGAAATCAGTCCACATTATATGACTTGGATCTTTCAAACAACCAGATTCAAGGCGAGATACCTAACTTTGAGTCTCAAATCTCTTGATTCCCTTGATCTTTCTGGTAACTCCTTGGTGACTCTAGAAGCTCCTCTTCTTTTCTGGACCTTCATTCCAACAAACTTCATGGTATCCATTCCTCATATTCCTTCCTTCAGCTTGATCACTTGGGACTAGCTTCTAACAAGTTGACAACATTCCCAGACTTCTTGAGAAATCACTCCCATTTAACTGACTTGGACCTCTCAGACAACCAGATTCAAGGACAGATACCCAATTGGATTTGGATTTTGGATTCTCTTCAAAAACTAAATCTTTCTTGTAACTCCTTGGAAAGTTTAGAAGCTCCTCTACCTCATTTAACCATTGTTCCGTTATCGGTTGATCTTCATTCAAACCAGCTTCAAGGACATTTCCCCTTGTTTTTAAGTAGTAGTTATCAAGATTATTCACGAAATAATTTCAGCTCTAGTATACCAACTGACATTAGTGACTTCATTTATGGGTCTTACCTTTCTCTTTCAAGCAATAACTTTCACAGGGCCATTCCAAAATCAATATGCAATGCAAGGGGTGGGGTTCTTGATCTGTCCAATAATTCCTTGAGTGGAAACATTCCCCAATGCTTGACTCAATCACTTTCGCATTTGGTCATTGATTTGAGAAGAAAAAAAATTAGTGGCACAATTCCTGATAATTTTCTCAAGGGTTGTGAGCTAAGAAATCTAGACCTCAGTAACAATCAGATGCAAGGCCGGTTTCTGAAATCTCTTGTCAACTGCTCAAGGTTAGAGGTTTTAAACATTGGAAACAATAACATAACTGATACTTTTCCATGCTTTCTAATGAGCTTATCCACCTTACGTATCCTTGTTTTGCGGTCCAACAAGTTTTATGGATGCATTGGATGTCCCAAGACCAATGACACCTGGTCTGTGCTTCAAATAATAGATTTAGCTCACAACAATTTCAGAGGTGATATGCCAGGAAGATTGTCACTGACATGGCAGGCTATGGTGTCTAATGAGGATGAATCTCCAACTAACCTTGGATTCTTTTATCAGCCGGGCAGGAATTATACATGTAATGTGTATAAGAGAGTTTGTCATACGCATTCGTATGATGTTTCTTCGTATTATGCAGTTTATTATAGAGATGCAATTACGACTATCATCAAAGGTTTAGAGTGAGATGTGGTTAAGATTCTAACTATATTCACCTTGATTGACTACTCCTCCAACAAATTCAACGGATCAATACCTGAGGAAATCGGAGAGTTGAAATCACTATATGCCCTCAACTTATCAGGTAATGCTTTCACTGGAAAAATCCCATCATCATTTGGTAAGATGCTACAATTGGAGTCCTTAGATCTTTCAAAGAACTACTTGAGCGGCCAAATTCCCCCCGAGTTTGCAGATCTCAATTTCCTTTCGCACTTGAATGTCTCATATAATCAACTGACTGGAAGGATCCCAACGAACACTCAGTTTTCGACATTTCCAAGTACCTCATTCGAGGGTAATAAAGGATTGTGGGGGCCTCCTCTGACATCGGATACAACAATCGTATTGCCACCTCCAAAGTTTAATGGAAGCTCAAGTAATCCGAATTCAGGAGATGAGATTGATTGGAATGTTATCAGTGCTGAAATTGGATTTACATGTGGGTTTGGAATTGCCGTCGGGTCACTTTTGTTTTGCAAGAGATGGAGGAAATGATACTACAGAGCAGTGGCGGATCCAGGATCCGAGACTTGTCTAGGCTAATTAGAAGTACACTAATCTTTTTTTTTCTTTTTTTTTGAGGTTTGGAACCCACATGAAAACAGAATTACCAAAAGCAAATCCTAAACAAGATCGCAGGTCTAAAATTTGAATTGATGTACTGGAATATAGAGCAAAGCATGTTAAAACCACACACATCCTAAACAAGATCGCAGGTCTAAAATTTGAACTGATGCGCTAGAATACTTCATAGGAACACACTAAAGGAGTTAACTTGCTGGTGTTTTACACAGTTTATATAAAGATTAAGGTACCTCTCGGTTTATTAAAGATTTTCATCCAATATTTATTGCCTCTACCAAGCATATCCTAGTGCATACACTTCTTTGATTACACATTTGAAGAGAAGCGGGGGAACCACAGATTTATATGGAAAACGGTGCACCGTGTATTGACAAATTGATCATAACTCAATAGCTATCTAAAGTATAGCCTCACACTATGATTTATAAGTATAGCATCAATTCACACTACAAATTATGATGATTACCTTAGCAGTAGCTTGAATCTCTCTGTCGGTCATATCAAGAGCAAGTGCATAACCTTAAACAATGTGATTGTCACTAATCAGATTCCAACTCAAACAAGATCATCTCTTTAAAATCAAATTAACACAAGAATCAATCGATTAGTAAATACAGCAATCAATACAAGAAATTACCACCAACGTAATCCATGGCCTTGGCCTGAGGAACATCGCGAGCTTTCTTGGATATGATGACAGCAGCTCCACGCCTCCACCTCATGGTCCAACGACTCCAGAGGGTGAGGGATTTCGATGGTGCCTCCGTTTTCCAAGTAAGAAGACATCGGTTTGAGAAAAGCACAGGCTCCTTCACGGATCATCCGAATCAAGATTGGAAATTGAGACGGAAAATGAGATGCAGAAAAGAGTGGAAAGAGAAGAAAAGAGGGGACCTTGGGGACGGCGTTGCCAAGTTCTTTGGCGTGGGCGGCATAGTTTCTGCCGCCACTGACCTATTGAGGTCTGAGTAGTGAGCTGCTGTGGGCTATGGCTGTGGGAGTACGCGACCTGCAGACCTGCAGATAAGTTTTTTTTTTTTTCTTTGGCTAGTATGGGCTAAAGGTAAATATATACATATAGTTAAGGGTTTTTAGCCCAAAATATTGTCTAGGCTTCGGCCCATAGAGCCTGCCACATGGATCCGCCCCTGCTACAGAGCCATGTTTAACATCCTATTCAAGATATTCCCTCAGCTAGAACACAGATTTGGTAATCACAGAATGCATGTTTACATAAATCAAAGGTATTGGAGACGTTGAAATGGTTAGGCAGACCAAGCATGCAGCTCAACTCCATTACGTTGGAGACTCCCCAGGTGTTTTTTCATCACATGATTATAATGTAGTTGTTTTTTTTCTTTTGTCGTAATTTTTTTTTTTGGTCTGGTGTTGTAATCGTTGTTGCAATGTAATCACTTTACGTTTTTAACATTTATGAAATATTGTGTAGTGTGAGCATGTAATTGCTATGTTTTGTGATTTGGTGATTGTTTTCAAATATCCTACCTTCTGTACAAGGTTGGGGCCAAGATTTTCTCTTTGTGATCAAGGCAATGCCAACTTCTAGTGAAACTGCAACTTGCTCAAGAGCCCAAAACCGCCGGAAAGCAGTAGGCCCAAAAGGCCCGTCGTTGTACAAAGCAGGTAGAGCAGCTCCAACAGATTCCCTATATTTTGATTTTTCTCTACTTTAGGGAAAAATAAGCCTCTTTTGCTCCAACAGATTCCCTATAACTATCTCTATTTTAGGGAAAGTGAGGAGAGAGAAAACCAAATTCCCTATATTTACAGCAAACTCCAAAATTTTAAAGAAGAATATGGAGATTTTATAGATTACTGTAAACTAAAGAATCTGTTGGAGTTGGAAAAGAAAAATAGGCTAAAGGTTTGACTTTTGCTTCTCTATAATACAAAAATTATAGGGAAGCTGTTGGAGTTGCTCGTACAAGAAGTAAAATATCCGTCGTTGGCTTGGAGCCTTCGACACATAAGCAATCAACCATGTTCCTCTCTCTCTCATTTCCCTATTCCTGAGACCAACAACCAAACTGGGTATGCATCTTTTCTGTCTCTCATTTTGTTTCTGAGTTGGTTTCTGCAATAGGGTCATTGTTTTCTGGCTTTTGTTTCCAAAACTTAGCCCTTCAAAGTTCAAATTGCTTCAATTTCTTGTGATTGCGAAATTATGAGGGCTACGAAATCTGAAGCTAATTGCCTCTCTCCTTTTACTTCAAATTTCCTAGGTTGGGTTTGGTATATCTAATTGGGTATGTGATTTCCGGGCCATTCAATATTCAATGTATTCAATGATGAGTGATGTTGGTTCTTGTCCGGCCACATTTAGTGCCACTGTTTATGCTACTCCTAGTGCAGCTACTAATACCGAGAAAGAGAATAGAGAACAAAAAGCTCCAATGTGGCAATTTGGTGGCTTTCATTTTATTTTTTTGGGGTCAAAGCGATGGTTTTGCTTGCCAAGATAGATATGCTACTTGAACAAACAACGTAATTTTGAAAATTATTCATACAGTGTTATGGTTTATTCAGGTCCTGAGCAATCAAAACTACAGAGTTGTGAAATTTCAGTTTTCTGTTTTCTTTTCTATGTGTTCTTAAAGAACAAACACAAGTAATTTGATTGTGCGGGAGGAGCAATTTGCTGTACTAAAAATAATCTATTTGTTTTATTATTTTTGCTTTATCAGTAACCAAATGTGGCTTTACAGTTTCATGGACTCCTAGTTATTAGTTAGCTTAAACAATGACGACTTTCTCACTTTTAGGGTTTTGTGAGTTTTAAATTTCTTGTTCGATGTCGGTAACTTTTGTCATGTACAATTTTCGTCTCCGTCCATTGAAGTTTAACTTAATGTTTTATTCCTTTTGGTTGATGTTAGGTTTGGCAACAAGGTGCTTGAAATGGCTACAGCCACCTACCCACCTCCGCCACCGTATTAGAAGCTATACAAAGATTACCTGCAAGATCCCAAATCCGCTCCTGAGCTGCTGCCACCAATTGAAGGGACATACGTTTGCTATGGTGCTAATTACACTGTAAGCATTTCCTATTCTTTACCTTCTTGTCCACATTTATATACAGATTGTAAATTTGATATCTGAAAGTTGCTTTGTTGCTTAATCTTTGGATACCATAAGTATTGTCGTAACTAATTTTATTGTTTAATTATTGTCTGGAGAATGTAATGAGTCATTTAGTTCCTTAACCCAGGAATGCAGTATTAATGCATTTGAAGTTGCAGGTTTTGACTTTTGACTATTGAGTTTTGGATTATCCTTTAACAAAATAAGCTTATTCTTCTAGATTATTGTGTTAACGTTATCAATGTCTTATTTGATCTCCATTATTTCCTTATAATTTATTCCTAACAAAGTTTCATGTTTATTTTATATAGACGGATGACATGCTTCCAAGCTTGGAAGAATAGGGAGTGCGTCAACTGTACCCAAAAGGCCCAAATATTGGTATGTCTACCTCCGGGCTAGTTCAACCGTTCCCTGTTTTTTTTCTTTCTTTCTTTATTTGCTTTTTGTTATTGTTTTGTTTAAGAAGAAAGAATCTTTATAGACAAAAGCTTAGTGTACATGCAGTGGACAAGTAGTTCACAATAGTTTAGTGTTTGTGTCCTGGGAAAACCTACATTTGATACGTAGGAATTGATTTGAATATCTTGATTCAATCACCTATATAGCAGTTTCTCCTTAGGGTCAGTGGAATTAGGTGATTAGTATTTTTAATGAAAAATGTTAATAAGACTCTTCTCTGGTAAGCTAGGACACAGATACTACGTTGGGAATCTTCACTTGTGTTACGAGGCTGAGAGGTATTCAAATATGTTACATATATAGAAAATTGGGGAAATGATCATTTACTCAATTTTAGCTTTAAAATTGTCCACTTACCCAAACACTCTAAGAGATTGCTCACTTATCCAAACACTCTAAGAGATTATTTCCCTAATACCCAATTAAGTATTTTTTTAATTCATTTTTATTTATTTTTGGGACAATTTTGCTCTCTCCTTTTTTGTCACTTAAAGAAATAAGTCATTGGAGACCTTACTTGACTCGGGTGGATGACTCCTGCAATCAGTGATCGGACTCCAGCGACCGGTGATCGGAATCCGGCAACCGGTCACCGGAATTCTGAATTCGGCTACCGGACTGTTGATCGGATTCCGGCGTCTGAATTTATTGTCCCATAATAATACCCAGTAATCATATTATTGCCCCCAGTAATCATATTATTGCCCCCAGTAATCATATTATTGCCCCCCAGTAATCATATTATTGCCCCCCAATACTCATATTATTGCCTCCCAATAATCATATTATTGCCTCCAATAATTATATTATTGCCCTCCAGTGAATTGTATAAACTCCCAAAACCAAAATGAATACACTACATGCACAATTGATCAATTTATATGCATATTATTGCTCCCCAATACTCATATTATTGCCTCCCAATACTCATATTACTTTTATACTTTATCAGCACGTTCAGAACCAATAGTCAAGAAAAAAAACTCTAGTTTTCTAGTTTCTTTCCGTAAAAAAAAAAAACCCTAAGAAGGAAAAATATTTCTTCTTTTCTATCGCCATCCAAAAAAAAAAAAAATTGTTTTGGTCGCTAGCCTCACCGCACCCAGCTAAGAGAAATTGATCTCCGCACCCAACAGCAGGACCAGAGCAATTGATCTCCGCGCTGCCCTTGAGACCCGATCTCGACCTCAAAGACGACTCCTCTGCACCGTTGCCGCACCCAGATCAGATTTGTCAGCCCCCCACCGTCGCAGCACCCAGATTGGCGACGATGTAGTAGCCCACCCGCCACCTTGCTGCCCAGCCCCCCGCCCCTGGTGCCTAGCGTGCTCTACCCAGCGCCTCTGCACGCATTGCCGCCAGACACCGGTGCTCCTCCAGATATCGATCCAATCAGCCGCAAATCCGAGAGAGAGAGAGATCCCAGCACCAGCCGCAAATCTGAGAGAGAGAGCCTATAATTTTTTAATTAATTGAAGGTTGAAATTGTCATTTAACACTGAATTGGGTAAATGAGGTTAAAAAACTCTTAGTGGAGTAAGCGGGCAATTTTGAAGTTGAAATTGGGTAAGTGGTCACAGCCCCTAGAAAATTCTTGGCAGGAACTAATGAATGTAAAGGCAAGAGAAGTAACAACCTTTAGGAAATGTTCATCCACATTTCCAACTTATTAACCTATTTTTTCTAGCCTTTGGGAATGCACGCATCCATACTAGCTATTGTTGTCTTGATAGATCAGGTATTGATGGTCAAACTATGATTACCAGAAATAAGGAGCTTCTGGAGAATGTATGAATTTCTTCACTACTTGCGGGGATTGCTATAGTAGTTTTGTCTGGTTTAGTTAGAATTATTATTTGAGATAATTCTCTGCAAGAAACGAATAGGAAGTTAGGAACTACAAGTTTGTACGTTGGTGTTTCTTCTAGTTTTATATGTATGTATGTTCTTACTCAATGGTCAAAGCCCTTAGACAGTCATCGTCAATGGCGGTCTCCGAGGAAGAGTGCTCCTCTGCTCCAGAGCTCTCACTACCTCTCCAAGTGCCTCCTCCGTGGCACCGTCGTTCTCCAAGTCCTCTACGGTCACATCCGCTTCCCCAACTCCCACGACATCATTTTTGGCAAGGTCCCCCCCCCCCTCCCCGTTCTCGTTTAAGTTCTGATTTTAGTGGAATTAGAAACAGAGATGATCTGATATGTGATTCTTGACATTTCAAGAGAAATCGATAGAGTTGGTGATAATTGGTTCTCTCTTTCTACAACGAAATGCACAGGTATATATGCATTTTCTTGCTTTGTTCAATTTTTGTATAGTGACTTCTTCATGAACTTAAATTATTAGCATTTGCAGTGTCCCGATTATATGCAAATGGACCTAACTACATGCTTACCTATTAATCTCATTTTCTTGCATCTCTGCTGCTTATTCTTATCACACATATAAATGTTTGTGTAGGTTTTTTCCTGTGACACAAGTTCAACTTTCTAATCCTGGAAACTCAAGGAATCAGCTTGCAAGAATGCTAGCCATTGATTCAAGGTAAGTCACCATTGCTTTGTAAGTTTGAGAAAGGCGGTTTTATAAGATGCCGTTTTCATTTTTTTTTTTTATCAGATGGGTTTGTAGTTATCTCAGTCTTTGTTTTTATTATTATTATTATTTTTTTTTGGTGTGTTTTTCTCCGGGACTGAATGATTTCTGGGTGTTGTGAAGAGAAGTTGGTCTTGGAAGAATTTGATAGCTACGTTTAGGGTTTCTGAATTCAGCTATTGGCCTGTCTATTTGATTGTTCAGGTTTATTGTTATTGTTAAAGGAAATCTATGATTTATTTGCAGAAATTGGGCCTTTTGCAAATTGAAGGGATATAGACTAGATTGTCAATCAATGATTTTCCCTTTCCCATGGCTTAAAGAGTTATCATTGATTTTTCATTTCTAATTGTATGGTTAAACCTTTATGTCATTAGTTTTCTGTATGTGCTGTCCAATTGGTGCACACAGTGTTTCACATTGTTCAGCAATTCGGTTACTGTACAAGTATTTGATTAATGATCAGGTTTGTGTAGTAGCAACTCGGAACAGTAAACTGATTGATATACATGATGGCCAAAAAGCTTAGTGTTATCGAAGAACTACTTATCATGACGAAAGCACTAGATGTATCATGTGAAATTTTATGATCAAACATGGTTTTTGGCCTCTCTGATATCTGCTGTTTCCTTAAAATAATCCTTAATTTACATTTTCCTTTATATGCAGCCATGTAATATACCTTTGTTTTCAGGATAAGGAAGGCATCCCTCCTGATCAGCAGAGATTGATTTTTGCCGGTAAGCAATTGGAAGATGGCAGAACTCTTGCAGATTATAACATCCAAAAGGAGTCAACTCTTCACCTGGTTTTGAGGCTGAGGGAAGGAACTATGATTAAGGTGAAGGCTCTTACCGAGAAAGAAATTGAGATTGATATTGAACCGACTGACACCATTGACCGAATCAAGGAGAGGGTTGAGGAGAAAGAGGGAATTCCTCCGCTGCAACAAAGGTACTTGTTTCTCTTCTTCTCATATTCAATCTATCGAAAGTAATAAGTTACTTGAATTTGAGTTATGTCTGGTTTTGTACTTTTATCTAGCTTCAGTATGCATTAAATGTTTTTAAATTGAACTCTTAGTTTAGTTAATTTTCATGCCTTATATCATCTTGGAAATATAACATTGTTTATGCTTTGCTACCTATTGAGTTTCTATGAATTGAAAAAGGAGAAATATGATTGATCTGTTCCAGAGATTTGGTTGCAAATGTGGCAGTGAGCAATGCATTGGTTAGTGTTTGGTTGTTTTTCACCACTATAGGAAGTCGTATCAACATTGGCTCATTCTTTACTTCAGAAGGCTCTCGTGGTTTTCCGCAGAACTAGATCTGTTCAGTGGCCAAGATTATCTTGACCACTGAAGGTTGGTCGAGTTGTGGTTGACTTTGTTTCAATTCCTGTTTGGGACTATTAGGTTCTCCATATCTTGGTTACCATATAATTGATGTATATGCACATTAACTTGATAACTGTTTTGGGATCTCACCTGCATTTGATTTTAATTGCTTAAGAAAACTTGCTAGAATAAAATCTTAATAAGCAGCATGATTGCTGCTTTATTATTCTTGTCTTAGTTGATAGCTTCACGTGTTTATGGTACTGGCCAATTTTTAAGAGATCAGCACTAATGAGTTTTAAATCTCTGCAGGCTGATTTATGCTGGCAAGCAGCTTGGAGATGACAAAACTGCTAAAGACTACAACATTGAGGGTGGCTCTGTCTTTCATCTAGTGCTTCTACTTGGTGGTAGTCTATAAATTGTATCGTAGTATTGTATCTATGATTGGTTCAGGTGAACTCTTTTGTGAAGGCTTTACCGAGTCTTGATTCTCCAGAACATTTGAGTTGCATGACCAGTGGGTTACTGTGGACATAAGTGTTGGTGTTACATGTTGCACTTTACCTTTATGCTCTGTTATGTTCACTGTAATGCCTTGTTGCTTTTACTTTTTACAAGAAAATTTTATCAATCCTCATTACAATTGTTTTTTGCTCGTGGATGATCTGTAAAACTTGGTGACATGTACTCCATATGCTACTCATGTGTCTGGAAATTAGATCAAGCATACCTTTCAGAAGGAATGTGATAATTTCTCAAAGTAATGTGATAATTGTACCTAGTAATTATCTAAGAATGGGAACTGTTATCATAGTTGAAAAGCCAATCTACAATGTTTCCAAACAGGTTGTTTAGAGTTGAAAGCGTGTGATTCATAATTTCCATTGTCAGAGATGGTAAACTGAAATGTTTCCACAATGGAATTAAAACAGTATAGTAATCTGGGCGATTGAAATCACACAGATCTGTTGTTAACTTTTGGTTAATAACACACAAGATTTATCCTCATGTTTGTTGCTGTCTAAAGTTGTAAGAATGGTGAGAGTGATAGATGGTAGCACAGAGAGCAAATATAACATTCATTGTATCGAATAAATTTAAAACGACTGCTCATGGTCATTTTCAGAACGCCTCGCGTGAAGACCATTATAGAGGGACTAATATCGCTTAATAAAAAAAAATTAAAAAAAATCCTCTTAACGCCTTCTTTTTCTATGTGACTAAATGATAGTTCATCATGAATGATGATTTGACAAGCAACTTGTGTACAAGCTTGTTGTGTCCAACCCCTCATAGATACATTACGTTTGGTAGTCCCATCATTAGTGAAAACTCGTTAGTCCCATCATTAAGGTACTACTTGTGCACGTGCTAGCCTCTTAAACCCATTATACAATGAATAAGAAACACAACTTCTTCTTTCTTCAGGAAAGCGCCTCACGCGCCTAGGAAAAAGAAAAAACCCAACGGTGTGTGTTTCTCTCCCGGCCGAACATGGTCGGCGTTCCCTGCCGGCTGCCGCTGTGTTCTGGCTCGGGAGAGGATTGATGATTCGGAGTTGTTGTGGGCCTTCAGGGCATCGGTGTGGTCCAGGGAGGGTGGATTTTTCTCCGATTTCGGGCGGTACGGATTGTTCTCGATCAGGATCCGGGGCAGACGCAGTGGTGGAGCAGCGACGGTCTTCGGCTTTCCGGTGGTGGTTTCTGGCGTCATCGATCCTGCGTGGGTTGTGGCTGTGGCGATTCAGATCGGAGCGAGGCAGTGGAGATCTCGAATGGGATCTGTCTTCGCTTTGGTCTGGGTTCGTTTTGTGGCTGTCTACCTGGTGTTGGGGCTGGCTATGGCCTGACAAGGCGATGCTGTGACGGAAGGCTTCGGCGCGGTGGCTTGTTTTGGTGGCACTGGGGATCACCGGCCGCAGCGTGGTGGTGATGGGGCTCGCTGACTGCGGGATTAGTTTGCTTGCTACGCTTGCTATTGCTGGAGGTAGTGTTTAGGCCGGGCCTTTGTTCTTGGGTCTCTCTGGTGGTCTTTTGCTTTCAATTTTCTTAGTTTTTTATTTGGTTTTTTGTTGTACTGTTTAAATAAGTCTCTCCTCTTGTGAGCGTGGGTTTGGGTGTTTCTAGGTAGTGTCGTTGTCTTTGTTTGGTGTCTTGGTTGTTTTGGTGTTTCTGGTCGGTGCTTTCTGGTTATCAGCGTGACGGTGAATCACCCTTACACGTGGTCTGGTTGTTTTGGGATACTGTGTCTGAACGGATGAAAACAGTTCATCTTAATGCTGGTGGCGGGGTTGTATCGTTATACATAGGTCTGGTTATAGGTTAAATTGGGTTGGGGTTGAGCTTTTTTAGCTCATTTTTGTCCCTCTCGTTGGATCCGATGATATGTAACATGTTTGGTTATTAATAGATGGTTTATTTTCTCAAAAAAAAGAAGAAGCAAGATTAGTTGTGCGATACTTACATTTTGGTCTAACTTTGTGTCTACCTGACCCTACCTTCCATCTACAAGACTACAGCTTCGAATTTCGGCTTCTTAAATTTCTGATTATTTCTCGAAGTGATACCACACACATATAACCTTGTTGCACTAAACTTTGCAGCTTTTTTATTTTTTCTCTTCAGCTTTCTCTTGGTCTTGATTGATTTCTTATTGACTTTTGGATGAACTTTTAACAACTCTTACTATTTTTTCTCTTCAGCTTTCTCTTGGTCTTGATTGATTTCTTTGAAGAGAGAATGGGGGATTTTGTTGGAAAGTAGAGCAAAATTAGCTTGAGTATAGCTGTTAACATTTAACACATTCACTCTAAATCATCACATTGATTCTATGTTATTATGCATTAATAGGGCTAGAATAGTTTTCCTTTTTGTATCCTAGAATCAAGCTGAATTCTTGTATATATGTTATGCTGATCAATAGAGCAATATATCTCCTACAAATCAGTCTTTGTTGTTTTACATGGTATCAGAGCAGGACTCACGATCCTGACTCTTCTCTAGCCTTCTCTATTCACAAAAATCACAATCACCATGGCTGGTGATATAGTCCCATCACCACCACCCAATCCCAGCAAGTCCAATAATTCAACTTCTGATATCTCAAATCCATTCTTCACTCACCATTCAGATCATCCTGGATTGGTCTTAGTCTCCAAACCATTGAATGGAGACAACTACACAAGTTGGAAGAGGGCTATGACATTGGCTCTTAATTCTAAAAACAAGCTCGGCTTTGTGAATGGTTCAATCAAAGCTCCATCATCCGAAGCTGATCCAGAAGGATATGCAACTTGGTCAAGATGCAATGACATGGTCCATTCATGGATCGTTAACACAGTCAGTTCTGAAATTGCTGACAGTATCATCTACTATCCTACAGCTCATGAGGTATGGGAAGATCTAAGTGAGCGGTTTTCACAAGGAATGCACCTCGCATATTTGAAATTCAGCGAGACATCGCTTCACTCAGGCAGGAACAACAATCAGTTTCGGCATACTACACGAAATTGAAAAGTTTATGGGATGAATTGGCAACCTATTCAGAAGTATTACAAGGAGCCCAGGCAGATCAACAAAAGCTTATGCAGTTCTTGATGGGATTAAATGAGACTTACAGTGCAACCCGGGGTCAAATCCTCTTGATGAATCCCCTTCCAAGTGTCAGACAAGCATATGCTGCCGTTGCCCAAGAAGAGAAGCAACGTTTCATTGCAACAGCGGAGTCTGGTTCAAGCGCCGCTGCCATGGCAGTTCGAAGTGGCGGCCGCCGAACCAGATCGTAGTAGAGGCGGTCATGGTGACCGACTGAATTTTCAGACCAGTCGGGATGCAGAACGCGGCTTCACCCCGCGTTTTGGTTCAGGTCGAGGAAGGGGAAGGCCGCATTGTACCTATTGTGGTGATCCTGGACATTGGGTCCAAATATGCTTTCACTTGATTGGTTTTCCTCCAGGTCATCCCAAAGCAAAGCAAGGATCGGGAAATTTCCCCAAGAAGCACACTGCTTCACCAGTCGCGCCCTCTCCTTCTGCTCACCAGGTTAGTGCGACAGGCATCGTAGAAGAGGAGAATGGATCAGCAATTACTTTATCTGAGGCCCAATTCAAGCAGTTTTTAGCTGCTCTCCAACAAGCCCAAAAACCCAATCCAAATACTGACTCGAGTTCCAAAGCAAATGCAGTAACGCAGCCAGGTTTGTCTAGAGTTGCTTCCCGCAATTGGATTATTGATAGCGGGGCGACAGATCATATTACTTCGTGCTCTAAATTATTGAATAAAAAAAATAAAAAATATGCATTACCGCCTGTTTTGCTACCTAGTGGAGAAAAAATGCATATTGAAGCCACAGGTTCTTTGCCTCTGAGTACCGCATATTATCTACATGATGTACTATTTGTGCCAAAGTTTAAAGTTGATTTAATGTCGGTTAGCCGTTTGACAAGAGGTCTGAATTGTTCAGTGACATTCTATCCTTATTGGTGTGTTTTGCAGGATCTGGCTACGAAGAGGACGATTGGTTTGGGTAAAGAACGTGATGGGCTATACTATTTGGTGGCACTAGTGACGGAGCAAACCAAACCTTCCATTACCAGACCTTCTAGATCATCTTGCAACCTTGCCATTTCCTCTACCAATCTTTGTCATAATCGCTTGGGTCATGTTTCTTCTCCATGTTTAAGTCACATAGCAAAGCATTTTCTGCATTTTTCCATTCAGCCAATTAATAATTGCCATGTATGTCCCTTGGCTAAACAGAGTCGTTTACCATTCAGTTCTAGTTCTATTTCTTCTACAAGACCTTTGAAATGATTCATTGTGATATTTGGGGTCGTTATCGACATCCTTCTCTTTCTGGTGCCTTTTATTTTCTTACTATTGTGGATGATTCACCCGATTTACTTGGGTTTTCTTAATGAGGCACAAAGATGAAACACAACCACTTTTGAAGCGTTTTTTTGCTCACATTCTCACTCAATTTGACTCTCGCATTAAAACTTTCCGAAGTGACAATGGTAGTGAATTTATTTCACTTCGCTCTTTCTTTCATGATAATGGCGTTGTCTTCCAACATTCTTGTGTTACACGCCTCAACAAAATGGGGTTGTGGAGCGCAAGCATCGCCATATTATCCAAGTGGCTCGTGCCTTCAAATTTCAGGCTCATCTTCCTCCACAATTTGGGGGAGTGTGTTCTCACAGCCGTCCATATAATCAATCGGTTGCCCTCACCCATCCTTTCTTCCAAAACTCCTTTTGAGCTTCTTACTCAAAACCACCTTCTTTTCTCACTTCGGGTTTTGGTTGCTTAGCTTATGCCACTAATGTGCACCCCACTCATAAATTTGACACCCGAGCAATTCCTTCCATTTTCGTTGGTTACCCGGTGGACAAAAAGCCTTCAAACTCTTTAACTTATCGACTAAGAAAATTTTTACTAGTCGAGATGTTATATTTCATGAAATGTGTTTCCTTATGCCTCCAATCAGCCCACTCTCCTTCTGCCCCGTTGGCCCATGACCCAGCCCACTTCCACTTCTCCCTGATTCCTTTTTTGACTCTAGTTCTGACTCCCAGGTCAACCTCCCTACGCCTCCTCCTTCTTCTTCTCCACCTGCCCATCCTTCCATAGACCCGATCTTGCGCTTCCTCTATACACCTCCGCCTCCACCTCCGCCTCTTCCCGTCCGGCCCACAGCAACCCTTCGTCAGTATTCCCGCCGACCCAGGCCGCCTGTCCCACCGCCCCTCGTCCCTCCTCCATCGTCCTTCTCCTCTCCTGTCCCTTCCCCTCTGTCCCCGGTGCCGGGATGGTCCCCCTCTTCACCATCTTCTCCATTTCCTCCTTCCTCGCCTCCACCCGACACCATTCCAGACCCGCCTCCTCCCGGTCCACCGCCGGCTCCGTCGCTCCACCCGCTCCACTGCGCCGCCGACTAGTTTGCCATATCGACTTCTCCAAGCCTCAATCCAATGCTTACACTACCAATCGCCCTCCTTCCCGCCAGGTCCTCCCAAAGGTACGCGGTATCCTTGGCAAATTATGTCTCTTAGCATCACTACACCCTGCCTACTCCTCTTTTGTTGCTCAGCTTAGTGCAGTCACTGAACCGACCTCTTATTTAAGGCAGCTACTGTTCCCGAATGAGGATCCATGAGCTCCGAGTTAGAGGCCTGCAGGCCAATGGTACGTGGACTCTTACCACCGCCTCCTGGAAGATCCCAATTGGTTTAATGGATTTACAAGTCAAGCTCAAGTCTGATGGTTCGGTTGAACGATACAAGCCAGGTTGGTGGCCAAAGGCTTCATGCAATTGCAGTATTGACTATCAGGAGACCTTCTCTCCTACTGCTAAAATTGTTACAGTCTGTTGTCTCCTTGCCTTAGCTGCGTCTCGTGGTGGTCTCTTTCTCAACTCGATGTCAACAATGCCTTTCTCCATGGCAACCTGGATGAAGAAATTATATGTCTCCACCGCCTGGCCTCCGGAGACAGGGGAGGAGCATTTGGTTGTCGGTTGCATAAATCCTTGTACGGTCTAAAACAGGCTTCAAGCAGTGTTCTAGATTTCAGAAGTTATTCGGTCGGCTGGTTTTGTGCAATCTAGAGCAGACTATCTCTTTTTACCAGGAGCAAGCAAGTCTTTTACAGTCTTGTTGATATATGTGATGACATATTAATTACTGGCAATGATCCTGTGAGTATAGCTGATGTCAAGAAATATTGCATAAAACATTCCGTTTGAAAGATCTTGGCAGTTTAAAGTATTCTTGGCATTGAGGTTTCAGCATCTAAGAAAGGAATATTTATTGTCAGCGCAAGTATGCGTAGAAATTATAAAAATGCAGATATTGGTGCTGCCCCTGTTGACACACCCATGGAACGTGGATTAAAGCTGTCAATAAGACTGAGTACTCAAAGATCCAGAGAAGTATAGGCGTTTGGTTGGAAGATTGATTATCTCACAGTGTCAAGGCCAGATATTACATATCCTGTTCATATATTAACAGGTTTAGCATCAACCTCGAAAAGCTCATTGGAGACAGCTTTGCGAGTAGTACGCTACCTCAATCAGCTCCTGTCAAGGCTTGTTCTTTTCCTCAAATAGTATCTTCGCTACGAGCTTTTTGTGACTCAGATTGGGCAGGATGTCCACTTACAAGAAGGTCTACTATAGGGTATTGTGTGTTGCTAGGGCCTTCTTTAATTTCATGGAGGTCGAAACGTCAAAAAACAGTCTCTCTTTCTTCAGCTGAAGCAGAGTATCGTGCTATGACAGAAGCGTGCTGTGAGTTGACTTGGTTACGTTATTTAATTCAAGACTTGGGGATTTTACACCAGGAAACGGCATTGCTCTATTGTGACAACAAGGCTGCTTTACATATAGCAGCAAATCCAGTGTTTCATGAACGTACAAGGCATATAGAAATGGATTGTCACTATATTAGGGATAAAATCCAAGATGGTTCAGTGGAGACACGGTTTGTGAGTTCTGGAAATCAACTGGCTGATGTTCTGACTAAAGCTCTTGGCAAGGAGGACTTCGAGCTTATGATTCGCAAGTTGGGTGTGCAGGATGGAGAACTTGGGGGGGAGTGTTGGAAAGTAGAGCAAAATTAGCTTGAGTATAGCTGTTAACATTTAACACATTCACTCTAAATCATCACATTGATTCTATGTTATTATGCATTAATAGGGCTAGAATAGTTTTCCTTTTTGTATCCTAGAATCAAGCTGAATTCTTGTATATATGTTATGCTGATCAATAGAGCAATATATCTCCTACAAATCAGTCTTTGTTGTTTTACAGATTTCGGTGTTGGTAGCAAATTAGAGAATGAGAGATCAAGAACTGAAGTTTGGGGCTAAAGGATTTTAAGATTCTCTGCGGACAAGTCTAATAGTATGTAACTATGTATAGACTTGTATATAAAGAAGTTTCCGTTCAATCGGACACAAATAATGTGAAACCTTAGAGAAGCTTGTACGTATATCAAACTGTATATACTTCGTAGTGTGTGACAAATCCGAGGGTAGTCACCAACCGCCCTAGTTACTCAAAGTGCTAAATCAAGTTGTTCTGGAAATGTGTGGTTTGGTCATTTAGTGCAACGGGCTTGTTATTACTTAATGCAGCATGAAAAGTTTCTGTAAAGGTCTGGTTTTGAATTTTGGATGGTTTCACCTTCTACATAAATCACAGGTTTGAATTTGATACCATCCTTTCTGCTTAAATTTGCTACTTGTTCATCATTTCACTTGCGAAATGACAAATTGGTAGGAAATCGAGCACGCTGCAGGGCTTTTCTTGTTTTAGTCAAATCTGTTAAAACCTGTGGATTACTTGAGCAGTTTCACTATTAGAAGATATACTATATCACAGAAATCTGTATACTAGTTGATATACATGCTTCATGATCATGATAACAGAGGCTTATGGCTAACATCATTTCCTACGCAGAGATTTAGAGGCCAATGAAATATTCATCCTGATAATGTCATAATAAGCAAAACAGTCTATATACAAGAGAAGTTGTTTTCACCAAAAACGAGAAAAAGAGGGGAAAAAAAAAGTTTTAAGTTTGGAAAGGGTTTGAAGGAAACCAAGGAAATGTGATTCTGGTCAACCAAAGCGAGTGAAATTGAGGGTCTCTGAATGTCAGTACATGCAACTCTATCAGCAGAAGATTAACAGCGTCAGGGAACCGGACAAATATCCTGCAAACTGCACAAGAGAGAAGAATCTCCAACTTAACTCTAAATTCGTATATCAAGATTACTCTGTTTTATGGGCAGCAGCCTTTACCTTCTTCCCAAGCATTCTATGATGTCAGTAGTAAGAGTTGACCTTTTCTTATTCTCAAAAGCGAGGGATGCAGCCTTCCTCATTAAAGTGGAGCCAGCAATGCAACCCAACATTGTGGGGTTTCGGGAACTGCAAATACACAAATTGGCACAAGTAGTTGTCAAACATGGGGTAAAACTACAAGGAACCAAAAGTTTAACATGTTTAGACCGTGTAACCTGATACTCAGATTCTCATCTGTGACAATTTGACGGGCCCATGAAAGAAATATAGCAACGCTGGAGCAACAAAAACATGTTAGATTCAAATATAAAGTATCAGTCAATGCAACAGAATATAGAATTCAGTAAGTTCTCAAGATCTGAGTTTTAAAGACTAATCATCAATTGGTGACAATCACTTCAGCACACATGTACATGAATTTTAAAAAGGTAACCGGGACTAGGAGACATAGTGAATTTTGCAGTATTCCATCTCTCTGTCACCCATACGTACACATGCGCATGGATGTTTGGGTAATGCATTCTTGGAGAGAAACAATTGAAGGATTGTAGATAGAACTTCAGTTACCAGTTAACACATACAAAAAGAAGCCATTCACAAAAAAAAAGTCTGAAACTCGGAAACAAAAACTTGCCTTCCAAAAGTATATCTCCCTGTCCACCACATCTTCGAGGAGAACCATATATGCTCACTGATTCAACTGAATAAAGAATAAAATCTTAGAACTAAGCATTTCAGGCTTCCTTATTTGAGAACACAATAGGGATTTCCAAGATCAAGAGGAGGCAAAAAGCCTTGAATTTAGTTAACAGTGTGTCAAAAACAGAAACCAAGTGACTTCCAGAACTTGTAGATCAGATAATTGAAACCTTTTTGTGTGAAAACTACAAGTATAATATGGCTCTCAGGATCTTTGACAGGTCATCTTTGCTTCGTTTCACTTGATTGACACAAATTGACAGTGTCTTGAATTGGGAGAAATCATATTATAAATGAAAAGGTTTAGATCATGCATTTGGTTTAAAAGCTGAACATTAGTCCCCAAGATTAGAATGCAATAACTCATGGTCCAAAGAGTTGACAAGGTGTGACACAGGAAATGACTCCCACTAGCATAAATTTGTAAGATGCTTACCTACATTTTCAAAGGAGATGTGGTCACATATGCAAAAATATGTTTCAGGAACAGTAATGTTATTAAAGCAAAAGGCTTCACGAAGTACCTAAACAGCACAAAACATATAGGCATATTTGTTACGCACCTGTCTCACCATCACTAATGAGGTCAGCTTTTCCTTTCCTAAGTATAGTGACACCACCAATCCTGACAGATACAGGTTCAACAGTTAAATAAGTACCATAAGATTATTATTATTATTATGAAATAAAAGCATACAAATGCAACAAACAAACTACATCTATTTTGGAGTATAGGACAAAATACATCATAAAGCATTAGCCTTAAGTGTGAAGTGTATTTCACAAAATCATTAAGAAGGATTGCTCATGCATGGTATTCAACAAAGCTTCATCCAATTCTCAATCTGAACAATCACCAAGATGGTTGACGACCCTAAAAATGCCAGTCCAACAGTACTGTATGTAAGAATGCTAATACACATACATATTGCATAAGTGCATGTATGAGAATTTAAAACTGTTTTTGAAACTTAGTGGAGGTGCTAGAGAATTATAAAACACCATTAGTGCCTTATCAACCAAATATATTCCAATAATGTAACTGAATTATATAATACAATACAAACAGTTGTCAACTGCTAAAACACAATACAAAAGAATCTTGAAATAGATATTTACCTTTTTGCAAGAGATAGTAATTGCTCACGTGCATCTTCATCATTTACTTCACAACTCAAAACTTTTTGTACAAGTCGCTTGTATTCATTTACATTTGGAGTCAGGACAGCCAAGTGATATCCACTTACAAGATCAAGCCAGTTTGTAATAAGAAAGAGTCCATCCTGGCAAATTTGATGCTGACATTAACCGACAGTTTCATAGCAAGAACATGTGTGGTGAAACTAAGAAAAGAAAACACAATCATTTATTGCAGGATCTCAAGTATGATAAAGGCACCTGTGATTACATACCCCATCTATGACAATTGGAACATTGGACTGTCTTGCATGCTTTATGATTTTGCTAACACAATCCTGGATTACAATGACATAGTTAGAAATGAATATGGTGTACATTATGTGCATGATTAAACACTAAAGTAGCCTACAACAGCTCCTCAAGTAATTAAATCAACAGAAGCTAACCAGAAGAAATGGGTCCCTTCCAAGGCCCGGACCAATTACAAGACAATCAAATCTTTCCATCCACTTATCAACTTCACCAAGAACGTTTTCTAAGATAAAGCTCTTGTCCTCATCCCTGAAAATCGGCTTACAAAAATTAGCAGCTCACTAGATGATAAGGACTTATATTTTGATTGTTACAGGCATATGAATTTGTATTGAAAACTAAATCACCTAACACTGTATGACTCTTCTAAAATTGGGTGTACGATCAACTCAGGACTGTAGCTTTTTATAACCGAAGCAGCATCTCTTGTACAGAAAACATGGGACAGATCCGCACCCTGAGATGAAAAGGATATGCTTTCGTTTATCAAACTTACCAAGTGAAGAAAATACTTATTGTTCCTTTCAAAAAAAAAAAAAAAAATATATATATATATATACTTATTGTTTACCATTTCAGTCTATTAGCAACATTTTTGATTGAATCTGGCTAATATTTAGAAATGAAAAATAACAGCATGGCACTTACAATTTTTAATGCTGAGATAGCAGCAAAATATGGAGCACCAGTGTACTCACGGCACCCACCAATAACAGCTATATTTCCTGACCAGAACAGAGAGGAAATATTAGCAGATTTGCTCCTTTCTTCAGTACAAACCCATAAGAGAGATTTGCTCCTTTCTTCAGTACAAACACATAAGAGACATCATTAGCAGATTGAGAGAGCTTACCAGCCTGACCCTTGTGCCTATTTGGATCAAGGGTCGGTGTGATTGCTCTCAGAACATTCTCAGCATCAGCCTCCAAAGAAAAAGAAGCTGCTCCACTACTGAATCTAACTCCTTGCATTGGTTTCTGATTAGTGTTAATGTTATGATCACTGTAACCTCCAAGACACCTTATCACCAACTGTTGCCTTCTCAACACAGCTGAAGAAGCCAGCATACCAATACAAATACAAATACGCTGGGAGGTGAGCCTCCCACTCGACTAATGGCTAATCATGATCGGGGGTGTGTGCGGGCGCTAGGCCAGCCTAGGCGGGTGCTTAAGCGTCTAGGCGGCTGGGCGGAATATCAAGCCGGTGAATATAGGTGGGTTTGGGCGTTTTTGTCAGAGGTTCTACAAGACGTTTCTTCTCCTCTTCCACTTCGAAGCAAATGAACTTGAGAAAAAGGACAGAGAAAAAGAGGAACTGAACTTGAGTCCGTTGATAAAAGAAAAAGAAAGACAGACATGGGTTTTTTTATCTTCTGATACACCTTTTTGAGTTTGTAACCAACTGTTCTACGGTGACTTACCAAAATCACCCACCAATCAACTACATAGGATTAAATGAAATAGAAATTCTAGTAAAGAGAAACTCTTTTAAGTCTTTATATATATATATATATATATATGATATAAAAATAAAAATAAATTAACAAATAAGAACCGCCTAGAGATAAGAACTCACAGAGATATCGTTAACTTGTCTGCTACTTTGTCTTTGAGTTCATCTCTTGGGAGGCTAACTTCGTGGCTGATGCGATGGCGAATCAAGGTCACCATTTGAAGACTCCTGCTACTTGGAAAGGAAAGCTCCCCCTTTCAGCCCTTTATGCTTTCAACTTTGATTTTTTAGTTTTAGTTGTCCTAGGAGCTTCCGGTTGTAATTTTTTGTTTTACTCCTCAAAAAAAAAAGAATAAAAAAACAAAGGGAACCCACGGAGATTGTCCCGCATTTGGCATTGCTGGCTGCAGGGGCGGGTTATATTTAGAAAAGTGAAAGTGCGGGGGACGTTAAAATGCCTCATTTATTGCAGGGTCGCGTGCGAGGGTCCCCATACCCCATTAAGGTATTCATATTTTTCATTCTGAGAGAGTTAGTGCCGGTTTGTACATAGACGCCACCAAGCTGGTCTACATCATTGTCTTCTACATCCTATGTCATGCTAATACAAACAATGCATCAACTATTGGAGTTTTCCTAATCATGTCAGGAATCTTTTCTGATGGTGAGTTTTTCAAGTTTGACTAGGAAACTCCAAAATGTGGAAGAACAACAAAAAACCAAACTTTAATTTTCGAGATTTCTCTAGCCAAAATGTTTCCTGGTCGAGTTAGGAACATTTCCAATCTTTAATAATTTGACTTGAAATTAATATTTATAGACCAATATTAACTAAAATATATCAAAATTTCAATCGAGACGGCAAAATTTTCAGATATTGAAAATACAACTCTTTTGATCAAAACTGAAATTTTAAACCTTACGTGCAAGAAAGGGGTTAATTGGCTAAACCATTTAACCGTTTGAATTTTATGATAACCTACCTATTAGTTTCTCGCCAACAAAAAACATAATACATAAATGCCATGTTTTGCCATGCCTTCAATCCATCTCATGCAGTGCCATCCATTAAGTATTGCCTGCAACTGGGATTCAGTAATCATACATATGTTAGCAATTCTACTTCAATGCACCAGATTCGAATTCCCCTCACTCACACTGCTCTATTAAGGAAAATTCATACAAAACTGTCCGAAAAGCATTGGAGACTAGTACAAATGAGTCTCACAATCATCATCAGGGACTGTACAGCTGCCGCCTAGTTATTTGTCCATTTTCCTCGCTGGCCCATCTACATCAATTGAACATTTCTTAGTATAATATGATTGCAAAAATTTGTCTATCTAAATAGCTCGTTAAAAGAACATCACTACAACAGCTGGCAAACACTAGGATGAGCAAATGAACTTCCACTCAGAGGTTTAAATTTCATGGTAGTGTGGGTAAATGAACTAGGATGGAGACCTGGTTCAGCCACAATTACGGAAGGAGTATGGCTGAAAGTTGAAACTATGTGATTATGTTATAAACCAAAAGTTTTCAAATGAAAGACTTGAAATACAGAATAGTTAGGAAATAGGAAGGAAAGACATTAGTTTCAAGTTTTGAACATGTGATCAGCATCAACAGTGGTACATTAGACTATTCATAGGTGTATATCAATACCGGAAGAAACAACATGTGAGTCTACAAAATGTACACCAAATGGGAATCATGACAGTCATCTATATCATAGACTCAGAATTTCATAGATGCCATCATCTACAAGCAGCAAACAAGTTTGCAGAGTAGTAGGTGACGATAAGAACTATCAAAACCTGTACATGGCACTAAAGCTTCAAAGAAGTGAAGTTCACCCTCCCATTATTATAGGCTTAAGATATCATTACCAAATGTCATTTAAAACTTGGATATCACAAGAACTCCAATTCAATGCATGAGATTCAAATTCCCCCGACCCACAACCCCCTATTACAGAAGAAAACTATATCTATAAAGCTTTTGAAACCACTAGAAATAAGTTGATCTCATCATCGTCATCAAGGGCCATATGTACACCTTGTCAACTCTTTGGACCATGAGTTATTGCATTCTAATCTTGGGGGACTAATGTTCAGCTTTTAAACCAAATGCATGATCTAAACCAAGCATCAATGACCAAGCACCACTCCTTCCACTAAAAACCCACAAATACCAAATCCTCAGAATTCAATCCACCCAGAAATTGATCAAAATTGCACAAAGTAATCAACTTTGAAGAAGTTACAGATACGTACCTAGTAGAAATGCTCGACCTCTAACTGCAAAATATTGAAATGGGTTCGACAAAGTCCGTGGCTTTTTGCGTTGTGGAAGATGATATAGCCAACACCTGTAGTGGGTCCCCAGTTAAATTGCAAAACGGTGCCGTTTGGCTCAGTCTTTCCTTATTTTATAGACCTGGGAACTTTCGTTTGGGAAGGAAGGAGAGGAGGAATGTGAATGCGATGAGATCGGCGGTGGTGGTGCTCGGAGCATTGGCATTTGGGTACCTAACTCTGCAGCTCGGATTCAAGCCATATCTTGAAAGAGCCCAAATTGCTGCTGACCAATCTGAGCTCTCTTCTTCCTCAGAGCAACTACAACAAGAACAAGAACAACCCAACTCGAGCTCAACCCGCCATTTCTAAGTAAGTAAGACTCAGTATCTAGATAGCTATAACCCACTGATTTTACTTTTTGTGTTTTGTTTTTCTTACTGTTGCTGGTTAAAGATTGAGGCTTTGTGGATATTGGTTTCTTGCTGACCAAGAGAGGCATTGAATTGAACTTGATTTCTGGGATTTAGTACTCTTTATGATGGATTTGGATTTATAGAAGATGAAAATATTAGCTATGGGACGTGGTCTTAGTGGGTTTTAGTCATTTAGTGCTATGCATTTGGAGGGTTGGCTGCATATTGGGAGTATTTGGTTCTATATATGACTAGAAACTTTTGGTTCTGATGTTATTGATGGTTTTATAGTTCCGAATGATTCCTCCGAAAACTTGTGTATCCGATGAGTATCAAGTAATTTCAGGTTGATGAAGTAAAGCGGGCTTTTGCACCATTATGAGTCTGTGGCCAAATTCATAGTTAAAAATTAGCAATGCATTGCATTTGAAATCCAAGTTAATTGAAGAAAAATAATGCGCATTTCATTTGGGTATGTGGCTTTCATGATTCCCTTACACCTCTGCCTTCTTTCCATCCCCAAACCTTGTGCCTAACATTAAAACAAGTCACAAAATGTTAAAAAATTACTGAAAACTGCCCATTGTGGCTTTTATTTAGGACTTAAAACTTTTACTTGATGAGATATTAAAGGTAATCAGTTTTGAATTTCTTTATATACAAATAATACAATACATTTCTGAATTCTGTAATATCTGGACGACATAATGGTCTTCTCTATTCATCAATTGTTGTGAGTCTCATAAGTTATCAATTGTCTTAATTGTTTTAACAAGCCAGAAGGATTAGTCCCCAGAACAAGCATATATTTCCATGATTTTTATTTCTTGGCAACAGTTTCTCATCTCATATAAATGGATAGCGCTGATAAATGTATGGTAAACTTTTGTTGCAGGCCCTTTTGGCCGCGGCCAGATGCAGAGGCCTTTTGAGGAGGCAACATTCTCTCTCAAGGTTGGGGAGATAAGTGAAATTGTGGATACAGACAGTGGAGTTCATATCATCCTGAGGACCGGTTGATCAGTTGGAAGTGAAACTTGTTGATTTTTGAGCATCCAAGTTTATCAGTAATATATGGATTGTTGCTTTCTTTTGTTATTGCCAATGACTAGCCATTCATAGTGTATGAAGCAAAATTGGCTAACTAGATGGATTTGAACACTTCTTTTGATAACATTTATTATGGGAATTTTATGGTTGTGATTTGGAACTTTGGATTTCCTATGAAGTTTTATTCTGTGTATTTCACAATTCTGATGTTATGGCTAATAATAACTTTGATCTGAAGTATCATGTGGACTGCTTCTGATGTCTTATATCAGTAATCATCTTTACTGGTGATTTTGAAGTATTAATTGCAATTATGTTTTTCTGCTTTTTTTTATTTATTTTACCAAAAGTACTATTTAAATAGTTTGGACAATCCCTATTTTGGTGAAGCCTAAATAGTATTTTTTGGTAAAGTAAATAAAAAGCAAAAAACATAAATGCAATTTTTTTTTTTTTTCCGAAAGAAATAGGTGACAATTGAAGGAACTTCACCGATCAAACATGCATTGCACATGTAGGAGACTAGTTTAATTATCAATACAATTGTGATAATATTCTTTTTCAAAGATATTTATAGTAATTAATTAAATCCCCGGCCACATTTTCAACTTTTGTTTTTTCCTGTCATTTAGGCATCTGAGATCAATATACGACAGAACAAGACCAATCAGGCTTTGTTTTTTTTCCTTTGGCTGAAACTAATGAAGCTTTGTTAAGGATAAAGCTAACAGTCTACCAACGACTACCACAAATGACAGAATGAGACCAATAGAGCTTCAGTATATTCATTTAGCCATGACATTAAAAGAAACAACAATCAGTGTCGAGAAAAATGAATAAATTTATATGAGTTAGAAGACACTGAATGATCATCGTACTTTATGTGATCGGAGATTTCTAGATGCATACATAATGACGAGCCAGACTGGGCAAAGAGCACTGATGAATTGGATTGCCTATTCTACAGATAGGGGTACTCGGGAAACCAGCTTGACCAGGCATATAAATGGTGTACAAATGCGAGACCTAAAACTCTACCGCAAAGGCCACCTACAAGTCACTCAAAATTGGCCATCCTTTTTTAATAATCTCAGTGATCTTTACATCAATCTTCTTCTGAATATTTGGAGGGCAAAGCTCTGCAGCATAGCTATTCAGTTTCGCTGCCAAATGTGACCTCTCAAGTTCCTCTTCAGGCAAGTTTCCCATTAGTTGAAGAAGGACTGGCCTGCGCTTCAGCTCAAACTTCTGCATTTTAAAAGTGAATCTGTAATTCAAAAATTTTGGGATTACCAAGTAGAAAAGGTAGATCTGACTTGTAGTTTAAAAAAAAAAAAAAGAACAAGCAAGCAACCCAATTTCCAAGTATAGCAAAGAATCCATTTCCAGATACTACACTCATCCACAAGACTATTAGTTTCCAACACAAAACATACAAGACCATATAATTTGGCACATCCATTTCTCTTGGTGAGGATGCATTAACCCTTCAGCTGAAATAGCAGCTTGAAAAAGGGAGGGGAGGTCGAAAATGTAAGTACACTTTTGGGACCTACCATGCTATTATCTCTTCTTCTTTCTTCTATTCAGATTCCCAAAGAGCTCCACATCAAAGGCAGGCTCTAAAATACCAGGAATAAAACCCCCACCCCGATGATATAAGAAATGTTTAGAACAAATGATCTGACTGAAAATTCCCTCCTTAAGACTATAGTTTGGGCAGAAAGGTATAGGATCTTGAGTTGTACCTGATGTTCAGGCTCAGCAGGATAAAATGTTCCAAGTGGTTGGATTTGAGCAGTGACAATGCTGCTCTTTGACTTAGTTTGCTCTCTCCCTTTGCTTACAGAAGCCAATCTAGACTCTTCAGTTCCATTCGTAAAAATGATAGATCTGTTTACATAACTAGTGGCGATAAGTTGATGTTATGGAAGGATGAATATGTTATGTGTTGTCAGTCAAGCTTTTACCTGTATTGGTTACCCACATCAGGACCTTGCCCAAATACTTGTCTATAATCATGACTAGACCAGAAAACCTCCAACAGTTGCCTGAAGCTGATTAGCCTTTCATCATATACCACCTGCAAATCATTTACAAAACATACACAACTATATCAGTCACTGAAACTTTCAAACATACAGGTCGCAATTGTATAAAAAGCCAGATATCTACAAATCATATGAAATGAAAGGAAGTGAAAAGTTATACTACAAAATTAATGTGTAGCCCACCAACACTTTCATGCCATATTAAAAAAGATGCAAAGATAGGGAGGTCATATTGTGCACAAGATCGAATAAAATGATCCTATTTGGTTGAATTCTTAGAACTATACAGATAAAACTCCCCATTTTAAAGAGACACCATATTGAGGTATGAATGCTATCCGATTCAAGCTTAAATTCACAGGTGAATGTAGAAAAGGGGAAAACAAAATCAATCAATCAAAAAAGAAGGGAGACCACCTGCACAGACTCGGCATGATCACCCAAACTTCTGTACTCAGGATTGGTTTTGGATCCTCCAGC